>NC_092798.1:1357500-1582075 GCF_918797505.1 Bemisia tabaci
TATGTTTAAAAAACTTTTCTCTAAGTTGTACCACCAATATCTTGGTTTGGATTTTTGAAGCACTGGCTTCCGTTCTACTATGGACAGTACTTAAGTTTTCACAGGAGTAATGTCCAATATATACAAGAATACATTTGAGAGAAGCAGAATTGACTTACAACCCGCTCTTCTCCCTCTCTTTCGGGCAGGATGACCTCCTCATCTGGCTCCTGGATCTCTCTCAGAAGCTCCTCCAGAAACGGAGTCTGCGCAAGGCACTGTAGAACGGAGTTGAAAAAACACGTGTTGCCTAGATTTGAAAGACCCTGGAAATTAAGGAGAACAACAAATTTCAACATTATCACCTTCATTCGGAAAAAAAATAATTTTTTACTGAATTGCCTACTAGGCAAGTCAATAATGACCATTTTATGGTCATCTCAGGTCAAAACAGTCCTTCAGTTTTTTTCTCCGTCATGTTTTCAAGGCACTACACCTTGCTGAGGGTGCTATCTACAAGTCTGCCACAGAACTACTCATGAGTGAAGATCGTGTCATTGATCCAAGCGAAGCAGCATTAACACCACATTCATTTCAGGTCATCGTTGATTACGACAGTCAAAGTATCCCATTTTTTTGGCAAAAATTCTTAGCCTTTTACACAGACTTCTTGAGTTTTGAACTTTTGAAAGTAAGAATTCATCAAATTCCGAACTTTCCTGGAATACTCGTCTCCAAATGCTTCTCATACGTTTGAACTATAGAAGCTTGAAAAATTCTGCTTTTTGAGATACGCAGTAAATTTTAGGCTCAATATTAGTGCCAAGGTTAGAGAACAGTATGTTTACCATTGTATGATACACATTGGTACAGTAAATTATTTCCTACAAAGACTAAGAATTATTTTGTCTAACAAGGGGAACTGCCCAAGCTGCCACCTCCGAGCAGGCTGAAAAAATTTGTAAAAACTCTTGGAATAAATCCATTAGGACAGTGTTTTTTTGTTTCTTCCAATGCGCCCTGGAAAAAACAAAAAAACATGGTCCTAATGGATTCATTCAAAGAGTTCGTACGAATTTTTTTAGCCCGATGGGAGGCGGCAGCTCAGGAAGTTCCCCTTATAAGCTTGGCAAACGAACCAGAGTTTCGATACAAGTAAGATTATTTGACCATTTGCCTGCGACACATTCACTTCACTGAGAAAAAGTTGAACAACGAAAGATGACTCACTCTGACTCGCATCTTGTGGCCAAATGGTCGAGATTTTGTACTACAAAATGCTGAGCTGCTTAATTTTTTCTTCTGTGAGTTGGAACTCGAGTCCTCCTCTAAGATGTTACTTGCGTCCTTTGCACCGTTTGAATTGACTAAGGCTTTTTCTGAAAGAAAAAAGTCAAGTATTTAGCTCTCACTGATGGGAAAAAATGAAAAACCAAAAATGAAATTGAACTGAGCGTACGTTTATCTGAGAAAGAATATGAGCCTTGGAAACTGGACTTAGCAACGGTAATGCTCTATGAACTATAATTGTGAGACTTTCAATATAATCAATGCAATGTGTTCGATAAATTTGTTCTGCAATGAGATATTTTCAAGAGGAGACAGGGGGTCATCAATTTTAAAATCTGCCCTCTCACCTTTGTGATGTTACCGTCTCTGAAGCACCCCTCAAGCAACCAGTGCAAATGTATCACTGATGAAAATAAGGTAAAAGAAACCAAGGTGTGCACTTTGGCTCCGGACGATGACATACGCTCAGTTTCTCGATGATCAGTATTTCCGTTGGTATTAGTAGTAGAAACAGGGCGTTTGAACAGATCTCTTGTTTAGTGCGTATTTGAAAGCTTAGACTATCAAGAAACAATTTTGTGGAAACTTTTGTAGGGGACAGTCGCAAGAACAATTTTATAGAAAATGATAAAAATCGCGAACTCACTTGCGCTATGTTAATTCAGTTGGGACGCGTTTCAGGGTCGAGATGGCCCCATCATCATCAGAGTTCGCTGCCGGCTGATGATGGGGCCATCTTGACCCCGAAACGCGTCCCGACTGAATTAACATAGCGCAAGCGAGTTCGCGATTTTTATCATTTTTTAAAAAACAATTCTGTGACTGGCACAATTGACCCATTCTCCATTACAAAATTGTTTTTTCCTATTCTTTTCCAAAATTTTCGTTCTAATGATGATTAAATCTTGGATGAGAAAGAAAACTGAACTATACGGAAACATTCTCCATATTCATAAAATTCTCCAACACTTTTGGGTAAACTTTGTTACGTCAATATTTTCTTGTTTCGGAGCTGTGTGGACTGTGGACACCCTGAGGGTAAAAAGTACCTACAAAAAATGTATTTATGGGGAGGGGTTTACCTTGCTTTACAGATAGCTTAGATATTCTAGTCTTGAGAGAAACGACAAGCTCAGGTAACTTCTTATCAGCGTGTTGGTCTAATTCTTCATTACACCTGAAACAGCTGCAACAGAAGTTCCATGATTAGAGGCAAATTATTATTGAAATAAAGGACAAAACCCCAAGCCGGGTAAAATGGTAAAACTATCCAGAAAATAAGGGCTGGGCTCCCCATCATAGGGTTTTACTTTTTTCTAATTTCCAAATTTTCTGTGTTCACCCTGTATTTTCTCTCCAAATTCAGTTCCTTTGGTTTTTCCCTCCGGTGGTGGAAACTTTATCATGTGCGATAAGAGGGATAGAGGGATCCCTGTTACTTGGGTGGGTGTATTTTAGTAATGATGAGAATGAGCAACATAGCTGTTTGACAAACTTGAGGAGTTCAACATTAAACCATGCCTCGAATCAGTTTTCATTTATCAAAAACAAAATGATTTCTTCTTTGCATACAGTCGTTTGTGTGCCCTCTGTGAGGTCACCTCTGATCCGTACCTGAGAGGGAGGAAGCAATACCTGTACCATCAAGGTCAGGTTTTCTCTGGTTCGATGTGTAGGTTTTTTTTTTTCTTTATAAAATTTTTTTTGTCACAAAACAAACTAAACCACTAGCAACATTGAGTTTAAAGTCAAATGGGCATGTGCGATTACAGACTCAAATACTGATTTTTTAAGCAGAATCACAAACATTGTACTTCAGAGATGATAGCCTTCAGAAACAAAGGTATTTTTCTCTGTGGCGCTCACATTTCTTATTTCAAAGCTCTCTGACGATTAGAAAGTAAATGTCAATTACACATTGAGCAAATTCTACTTGTCGGTGCATCAGTAAAAACTAATGACCAATAAGGACGATGTATGTGAGAAGCTCTTACCGTAAAGTCCAATCATTCATATGCAGCCCAATAAAATGTGGCTCGCTTCTTGCTGCAGCATAGTGCTGAGGAGCATGATTCTTTCCACTATCATCACAGGCAAATTGTCCACATTTCAAGCACATGTACAACTGAAAATTATGAAATGAAATAGATGAGTATGTGCTAAGCTTGGAAAAATCATTTTACTTCATTTAAACTCTGCGTTACAGCAATGCATTCAGGGCTGCATTTTGATTTTACATCAATGCATTCAGGGTTGCATTACGATTTTACAGCAATGCATTCAGGGCTGCATTACGATTTTACAGCAATGCATTCAGGGCTGCATTACAATTGCAAGAATAAGCGTGTATATGTTCACGGTTGCAAGCAGGAGAAAACACTGGCAACGCAGGAATCTTGGTTAGTGATGGTTCAATCTTGTCACATTACGGTGTTTTTTCGCAAGATTTATTGGCTTGGAGAGGATAGCAATCCAAAAATGCACTGACAGAGAGGAAGCTAATATTACTTTTCTTTCCCAGTGAGAGCGTTTAGTGATAGGTAAACGGCTCTGACTAATTTATCCATCTCTAAGTCAAACAATGAGTACATCTGTATGAGAGCTTTATCTCATTATCTCAAAAGAATCATCTATTGGGATTTTTTCTTTGGCACTTAGAAATTCATGATTCATTCTATGCAATTAGTGTGCATAGAAATAGAATAACACTGAAATAGTCTTACCCCAGCCTCAGGATTCGGTGAGCTACCTTCTGCTTTGCACTGTTTACACTGTCTCCCCAGCAGATTTTCTCTGGCAAACCGTTCCCTTGTAAGCATAGGATAATTTATACCCTTCGTAAGAACAGGTTTCTTACCGCAGTGCTGGCATGCATCTAAAATGAAAAAAAATAAGGAAATAAAGTTGAAAACTTAAATGAAAGATAATAAATTTGGTCACCACTGCAGAGGTGCATGGGTGGATTAGACCTTTCTAAGTCATTTTTGATTACTATTAATGGCTTGAAAAGAATTTTCTTCCGAGGGTTCCATCCTTCCCCTTAAAAAGTGTTGAACCCAACGAATAGATACGGCCCTTCAGAGGAATAAGCTGAGATAATGGCACTGAGCTGCCTATTTTTGCGGTATGGTAGTAAAACTTTAATAGAAAATATAACTGTTTGAATTTTAGGCATATTTCATTATTCACAAGGCATCCACAGTCTTAAATTTGAAATGGGTGCACCTGTGGAGAGAATCAAAAAGTGTATTGCTCTACTGTGTGAAATATTTCCTAAAATATTTTAAACTTTTGAAAGATGACACACTGCTCAAGGAATTTTTCTTTGTCTTCTAAAGAATTTTTGCCATGTTTTCTGGAAGAAACTTCCAGCAGACATGGCGATGCCCTTAAAAACAAAATAAATATATCAGGAGTTTTGAGACACTACAACTGAAATAAATATTTTCCATATTTGACAGTCCTGCAGAGAGACCTACATTCACTGAAAGAGATGCATCATGGTGCCTAGAATTATTGAATTTTCTCATTTCTTGATATGACCTGATTTTCAAGGATAAATTAACCAATGAGACATCTCGATTTAATCTCATTTTTTTCTACATTCTCATAGGAAAGACAATGTTTTCATCCAAAGATCAGGACGAAAAAATAAACTTTTTTTGTCTTCTAACTGATTTTTTGCAGCCGAGACAACATGGATCACCAATTGCAAAAATCATTTAGTTTCCGAAAGGCAAGTAAAAATTCCAGATTTTTAGCACCCACACACTGGCGAATTTTGGTATTCTTTTGTTTTCCTAGGCTGTAGAGGCTATTTATAGGGTGATCATGTTGACCATAAATTTCAGATGGTTACGTCACTGAGTGATATAAGAATGGCTAGAGATATGTAGATACTAACGAATACTTACTTTCATTACTCTTCGGACTTCCTTTAGAATCATCAGAGTCAATGTTACCATTGGTGCAGGGACTCCCCTGTCTCCGACGAGCCATTGAGTTGACAGCTAAGCACAGAGAAGACAGAGGATATTATGTTCATATTACAACAGTATACATGGAATACAAGCAAAGATAATACAATTTTGTTGTAATTCATAGGCTGAGATCCTACAGCAAGATCAGTGCCACTCAGCTCAGACTGCAATAAAAAGCACAATTTGTTACAAAATGTGTTACATCTTAGACTAAAAAAGATTAACTTCATTTTAACGAGGCAAAATTTCCATTCACAGTTTCTTTTAATACCTACTTAGGAAGATTCACATATTTTGAACTGAAAATTTAATTGATTTTTTCCCAGGTTACCGGCACAAATTAGAACATTTTTGAGAGAAATTGTGCTGGTAAAAAAGTAAAGATTCTGTGTGATCAGGAAACCACAAATTGATTTGATGTGTTCTTAAATATTAATTCTTTTCTTTTACACAAAATATTTATTACATGGACACACAATTTATAGGTCAACTGACTCACAAAAGTAAGCACTTAAGAATGTCAGTTAAAAGAAGAAAAAAAAAAAGAATTTCAGAAAAATCTCTTGGTACTGCACTTATCATTCAGTATTGAAATAATTCATTTTGATTTACTCACGGATTAGAATATTTCCTGTGAGGACCTTTTGGTTTCAACAACAGTAGTGGCCTATAATTTTGCGAGAAAAAAAGTTTGTATGGCTGAGATAAACGTAGAAAAGATGAAATTAACCAAGTTCACGCTTTTAGGCCCCCCAAAAATTCATGTATCAGCCTGTGCTTTGGGCAGTTGTTGTTTACACACACAGGTCGGACCAATTCAATATCACGATTGAGCAACATACTTAGAGCCACAAAGCAAAAGTGTATATCATTTCCAGTACGCTGAAAAATGCCAGAATCCAATGATTGGAGACCCTCCAACAACATACTGACTATGATGGAAAAGTGGTTGGAGCTAAATCGCTTTGAGTTACTGTTTCAAAATGGAGCTATCCTAACCTAATTTTAATCTATTTGTCAGAAATGAGATTTGTGATGAAAATTCCACGGCACTCCATACAACTAAGGAGCCTGATTTATTTCTTAGCCCAAGGTGGCTTTGGAACCATCTGCAAATCATCAGCTGTCTGATGCGCACTAGTTGATTCTTTCAGCAAGTATATCTGCGACTTAAGACTTGGAATTCACACATCAATAGTGTTTGTTTTCGAATACTATGACTTAAACTCACATGATGCCCTACCTGCAGTAAAAATCTCAACTCAATGCTGGGAAACCTCCACCTGTTATAAGGAAATAAATTAACAGGGAAAATTGACCTATCAGATACAAAAAATCTACCTATGAATGGAGAGAGATCCAATTCTAAAAATGAAGGCTTACTTAAATCCTATTTAAAGTTAAGTAGTGTTGACAAGAGCTTGGATGCAGTTTACCCTAGATGACTTGCTCTTCTCTGTTTTGCGAGGGGAGAAAGACTGAACTGACCAATTGACGAGAATTTTGGAATTTAAGATGAGAGATCTTGACAGATCATATGCAAATCATTTCAAAGCACAGGTTCAGCATTTGTACTACGGGTCTAAAAAGGGAACATAGTCCAGAAATAGGCTGCAAAAATTTCCGACCTACTCAACAGGCTTTCATACCAACCTTAGATATGCAGTCAGAACGTGGAAACACATGATTGCGGGGCCTGATTCAAAGATGAGTAAAATCTGTTAGTTCCCAAGAGATCACTCAAATATGCACTACTTGATAACGAAACAGGAACTTAAAACTTGACCTTCATAAAGGCAGATTAGTCATCAGCACTTATCAGATCTAAATGAGCGATAATCACAGAACCATTAAATCATAGAGTCAGAGAGGGTTGATTGACTGCAGTAGCTGAAGTTTGAAGAAAGTTAAAAATGATGCAGTTCAACAAACATTTCACAAAAACCTCGCAACTGTCAGACGGGACACCTCAGTCTAAACAGGCCAGTAGTTTGGTCAGAAGTCCTAACCTAACTAGGTACGATGAAAAGTTGGAGGCTGCTTCACGTTAACTAAACCTCAACTGACAATATTTCTGACCTAAATATTTCA
This sequence comes from Bemisia tabaci, assembly GCF_918797505.1. Taxonomy (NCBI): domain Eukaryota; kingdom Metazoa; phylum Arthropoda; class Insecta; order Hemiptera; family Aleyrodidae; genus Bemisia; species Bemisia tabaci. The sequence continues at coordinate 1,364,841 of NC_092798.1, forward strand.
CGACAATCCTAATTGCTCTAAGAATAGATTGAGGGAACTAGGATATGTAACCTCAAAATTCACAACGCATGCAAAGGGATGAAATTAGGGCTGATTTGGAGAGGCATGAAAGGGTTCGAGTTCCTGATTATTCTTGGAATAAAGAACAATACTTACTGCGAGAATATCAATGCAGTTCCTGTTATTATGCTCGATGAGACTTTACATCGCACGAACAAACTCTAGTGAAACTTTCCACGATAAAGTGAAAAATGGAATATCCGAGAACCACGGACTCCACGAAGCAAAACCTAAACCACGGCACAGATCCGAATCCGAGAGATATCCCGAGATGTGACATGGGAAGTGAAAGAAATTGAAATAGTGACGTGACGGTTCCGCCATGAAAGAAAAAAATCATGACCAAGATTTTATGTGATATTGCATTGCAGAGCTGTCTATCCGACAAAGAAGGAAGTAAAAGGGGTAAAAGCTCGAACAATGAAATTATATTTCATTGATTAGCGTTATTATTTTTCAATGGTTTTGAGAATTTCCTTAACTATAAGTAAAAATGAATTATTTCTGATCTGGATTCATTTGAGGGTAAGTTTCTTACGTATTTGCGATAAAAAGTGGTGAATTACCGCGCTTAATTTAGTATTAAAAATGAACGCTAGCGCTGCTGATAGTGCCATTTTTAGAAACATGTGCATAATCAAAGTCTTTTGAAACTGATGAGCCCGAGTATTCTTTACTCCATGCCATAACCAAACAAAGATTACCTAAGATATCTCCGAAGGCATGCAAGTTTTTTTTATTTTTGCAAGTAATTAGAACATTATTTGAAGTGATAAGTAATTAAAAATTGTTTATAATTGTGAATTTTGTGATTTTTTTAAACTTTAGCTCTTCTGTCTGAGCATCTAGTGATGAGGTTGACATTTGGGCTTTCGATTATTCGTTGAATGAACAGAAATAAATAAATTGTGTCATTGTTTTCGTAACAATATCTAAGTGGGTTAAGTTACTCAAGGTTTGACTGGCATGGCAGTTTTATCAAAAGTTTGACATGTAAGGCAATAAATTGTTTTGTTTTGGTCACATGAATACTTGAATTTCTCAAGAATTTGTTCGCATTTTTCTATCAAGTGCTCTCTATTTCAGAATACCAGTGAATGTCTCAAGTGCTTTTCATCTATGCGTCAGTTCCTCTCATATGTTGACAATTTAAGAAGTTCCACAACGGCCATCTGAAGTTGATAAGTGAATACCTGATAAAACAATGGGCTCCAAAATAGAATATGTTGAGTCAAGCCAGATGTATGCCACCAACTATGTGAGAAATTCCAAAGCAATTGGAATGTTGTGGGGTGTGTTTACAATTTGTTATGCCATAATTAATGTAGTTGCTTTCTTCTCTCCGGAATACATTGGGGCCACTCTTGACTCGGAAAATCCAGCACACTTTGGGCTGTGGCAGAGCTGTTACTTTGGAAATAGTTTCAGCGGTGGTGAAGAATGTCTAGGTCGGCTAAGCGATTTCTCAACGATTCCTAGTTCTGCGTTCAAGGCAGCAACTGCAGTCGGAGCAGTCTCTGCTGCGACTGCACTACTTGCAATTTGCTGTATGCTCTTGTTCTTCTTCTTTCAATCAACCACAGTATTTTACATCTGTGGACTTCTGCAAGTTGTCTCAGGTTAGTTGATGTCATTTTTTCTAACCAAGTCCTTAAATTCAATCGTAAACCAAATGAGAGGATGCATATTTAGAAAATATTCTGATTCCTGTGAAAGATATTCTTTTGCAGCATCTCGTTGTGGTGGGCTAATCACAATTTCTGCCAGCCAACAAGTCACACCTAGGATATTGTCGTTGCAGTGTTTCTTCTATTTTCGCAAGGCTGTTGCTTTGATTTTAGTGCAGTCTTGGATAATTGAATCCCTGTACAGTAATTACCCTATACAGTAATTCTTACGATGTGCATTTTTTTGCATGGGAACACTCATTTTCTGGCTGTTACACAGTTTTTATCGTCTCCTGAATAATTTCATTTTCAGAGATTGTTCGTTTTTGAAGTGAGAGATTTAGTTGTGAGCCTAGCCCTAGGAATAGTGAAAAGCTGGTGGGGGGATAAATAGAGGGATCAGACTCTCGAACTTCTCTTAGAATAGGGAAATAATCTAACTCAATGTGGTGTGGCAAATTCTCTTTAGAAACTTCTGCTCTATTCTTTAATCCCTAATTTGTAAATCAATGAAGGAAATTGAAATGTCTACTCATCTTTTCCTCTTATTTATGAAATGATTTACCAAAGTAACAACTATTTTGCTCAAGTGCCTACACTAAAATTCTCAAAGTAATCAATAATTTTTCTAATAACTCGTAAATAATATCTCTGGAATATCCTTGTTTTACCTTTTTCAGCGGTGTGTTTGGTTTCATCCGTATGTGTCTATCCATTTGGCTGGGATTCTCCTCATATCAAGAGGACCTGTGGACCTCAGGCTGGCCGATTTGAACGAGGTGACTGCGAAATCCGATGGGCTTACCTTCTAGCCATTATCGGCTGTCTAGACGCTGTTATTTTGGCAGTGCTAGCCTTCATTTTGGCCTCAAAACATGTCAAACTCCAACCTGAACCTGTTTATGGAATGAATGGTTCAGTTTATAAAGGTAACATTGGTTCAATTGCACACTAATTTATGATAATTTTTTGATCCAAGTATAATCTCTCAATCTTTGAGAGGCCTTTGTGGTAGAGGAAAGCATTTTAAACAAAAAATTTAAATTTGGAAAAATTCCTCTCTTGTCATGGAAAAATTGATTCATGATGATTTTGCTCTGAACGCACAGGCTGATCATTTTTCGTCCTCATGCTGTATAAGCAATATTGGTCAGTTAGTTTGGGCTTGCGCAAGCTCAAGAAGGAGGCTCTGAGCTTATCTTGCGTGGGAGAGAGAGGGATAAAGCGCAATTTTACACAAGCCTCTCATTTAAAAAAAAAAAAAAAATTCTAAACTTGCTTTACTAAAATTCTTACTTTTGAGGACCATCGCATATTTAAAAGGAGATTTTTGATGCCAGTTATATCCACTTGCCAATTTATCGTAAATAGCAAGTTGAGGACATGTTGGCAGCAAGCGGTCCTTGCTCTGAGTTTTCCAAACTTTTCTTTGTTTTTTCAACATATGTTCTTCCTTTCTGTGCAGGTGAAGTGAACAATGGATTTATGGGAGACGCCCACTCAGTAGCTGGGTCTCGTAAATCGCTAAACCTCCATCCTGTCATGCTTATCCCGCAACCAGATGCACACGGTCATCCTGACCACTACTCGGAATTCTCGAATCGCACAGGAAGATCTAAGTCATCAGCTTATAGAGCTGAGTATGCCTCCAGCATGCAGAACTTTCAACTTTGATTGTGGCCGTTCATGTAAAAATAGTTTCGTTTCGAACATGGAATTTTGAATCTCAACCAAATTATAAGACTTCTGAAATTAAAAATGACCCCTGAGGAAACTCCATAGAGATAGTGGCGTCAAATTTCTTTGGGGAGAGACATGGGGCTGAGCTCTGAAAGTATACGGTTTTCCACTCAGATGAAGAGGAAAGCGTCAATAATATGAATGAAGAGCTGCATCATTCAACATCAAAAGTGGTTCCTGTGTCCAAAAAAATCCAATTAATTACTTTATCAATAGATTTATGTATCATTTCATTAAAGTCTCGTCCTGAATTTTTCATGGCAAATTTTTTTGGGAAGCCAGCTAAATGATCAAAATATTTAAAAAACTAGTAGAACCATTAATAATTACTCAATTTCCAATACACTGCGTACCCATAATTGTACTCAAGTGTAAAACTTCACAAGTTCTGTTGACGCTGGACAGAGTCCCTCAAGGATTCTGAGGGCCACCTTCATTTTTTATTTAAGAGTATACTCTTTTTTTCTTCTTTTTTTTTAAAAAAATAAAAAATGCATTGAAACTTTGCACTTGAAACATTCTACCTGTATCTTTTGCATTGTTTTTGTATTAAATTACTTTTCTCATCTGAGTTTTCCAAACGTACAAAATTCAGAGTAATGTTATCTGAATGCTGTATGTTATTTTTATTGTGATCCTCTATTGTAGAGGCAATACAGCGACCCTTTTTTCAAATATAAATCATAAATACTGTGACAAATGCTCAAATAACTTATATTCTTGAAGAAAAAAGTGAACGCAGGGGTGCAGAAAAAGTACAAGCATGCCAACTGGGGCTGGCGCATGGCAGCAGAAAATTCAAGAGAATTGGAGGAAATTTTCTAATGAAAGGAGGCTTCTTTTTGGTTTTAGTGAAAAGTGATCTAAAAACCATAAGAGCATGCTGACTTCTGAATTTTTTTCTTTTTTAAGTCCTTTTGATGTATTTGTAGATGATAAAATGTTGAGGTTGAGATTGCTAATAATATTTGCTCCAAAAAACTTTCTGCACACCTGAATGTTCGCTAATTTCTATCAGTGGTGTAACTAGAAAACCCTGTATTTAGGTTTGCCACATTGTAAATTGTTTGTTACTTTCTATTTTTGACCATAGCTTTCATCTCCTACTTAATTTATATATTTTTTTTTACACCCAAATTCTATAAATATTTCATGCTAGTTTTTTCTTGGAAAAATAATATGAAAGCGCACATTTTTGAACGCTGAAGTAAAATTTAAGGGTTTTCTAGTTAACCATTAATATATTGTCCTCTTTCAGAGAAGTTTATGAAAGAGAGATGCTGATATTTTTTACGATGTCCTCTTAAGGCTTTTTTATGTCTTTGTACTTAATGCTTGTATTTTTTTTAAGTAAACTGTTCAATATTTTTGTATGAAATTTGTTTCAACGTTTGTGTGAGTGATTTTGACGAATCTCTGTGATAAAAAAGTCTTCCAATAGAAAGCCATTATATTCCATGAGAAAAAACAGAAGAAGGATGAATTTTAGCGCAATTTAAAAAATGTCAATTTTCAAAGACTTGGTTGCAATTTTAAAGTGGTCAAGATAATGTATTGACAGTGAAATTGCAAAAATGCATTCTTGGTTTGCAACAGCACAGACTTCCTGTCTTAATTTATTTTCTAAATGGATTAGTGCTTAACGTCAAACCTTGAAAACCTTCATGATTTTTCTTCCCAATTTGAAGAATATCCTGAAAATAACAAGCCATAGTGTCGGTTTGTTTCATGTATTGAAGTGATGACGGACATTTTGAAACGGCTGCAATCAAGGTACGAAGTTTCACTGTCGATAAGCTTTAAATCGTGACTAAATGATCTTATCATAAGATAACATGGAAAAGTAACGTTTTGTTGTCAAAGAGAGTGAATGATCTTAACTTAATGCTTTAGTTTTAGTTTTATATTACATCAGCTGCTGGGATGAAAAATGATCAAATTTTATGGAATTATATGTTTATCCATTGCATATTCAAATTGCCATTACCGGTAGGTTTTTGCAACCAGCCAATTAGAGGCACCGTTTTCCCAACGTCAGTCTTGCTTAAAGTGGACTGAAATTGCTTTGGATCCAAACGGCCTGTTGTTGCAATCTCTTTTTTAATGTTAAAACATGAACAAAATATTGTCCTTCAATTGTTCTGTTTGTAACTCTATGAAACCGTCCATTTTTTCTTGCTGATTTTGATAATTTTTCTCTTTTGAATACAATGATTTTTCTCTTCTACTACTTAAGTTCTATTTTTTTTCAATCTCTGTGCATTGTGGTTAATTTTTTCTTTTTTTGAGCAATTTGCAATACATTATGTTCTTGGAATCAAATATTTGTTTTTTTCTGCAACTATCAAGGTTATCAAAAATTACCAGTTCAAAACACAACAAGCTATTTGTCCAGGTAAAATCCGGTAGCAAACCGTCCTGCCTTAGGACCTACCTTCTGTCTTAGATGGTGCTCTGTTGATACAAGTTTCAGGAAGTAAATGCCTTTTTAGGTGCTATTCCACTAATGTAAAATTTAGAAAGCAAGTTGATGCAAACAAAGGTTTGGCTACACAGCACTGTTTGGAACCTGTCTGAAGGTGCCTCTTTGGCTAGATAAACCCTCTTCCCAAGTCCACCCATAATATAGAAAAAAAACTATCAAGTTTTCAACTAACATAAGTTGAGGGACAGGAGAATGAAAAATGAGCAACAGATAGGACAGATTTGTTGAAATAAAAATATACTTTAGAATGAAAAATGACCAATAATCAATAAATATATAGAAAAATAACCGTAGAGAAAAAAAAGGAGGTGTTTGCATTTCGGGCATCTTGGAATTTTTTGATGACTTGATGACGTAGGTGGGTACAGCGACGTTTAGCTAAATATGAAAAACGGACCATTATGTCCGATTTTTTTACTAAAATCAACTCATTATATAATTTCAAGCACTTTTTATAGAATGACTTTTTTCCTTAAATTACACCATTTCCAAGAAAATCGACAGGATAAAAAAGTCGCCTGTACCCACCTACGTCATCAAGTCATCAAAAAATTCCAAGATGCCCAAAATGCAAACACCTCCTTTTCTTTCTCTATGAAAAATAACAACTGTTATTACAAAAATAAAAAATGTATTTACAATCTATGTATCAAAAATGAGTTTATAATAAAGAAAAAAAATAACTATATTCTATCATAAACGTAATTAACTATAAGCTTTTGGACAAAGTTGCGTAAATGCATTTTATAGGAGAAATTAGTTTATCGCAAAAAGAGTTTATACTGTGGCTCTTAGTTGTACATTTTTATCATGATTTGAGATGAAAACAGAAAAAAGGAACCAGACAGACGCTAAAGTGGAAGCAGTGAGCACTTTGTGAGCTTTTTCTTGAAGGTACAGGTTTTCTATCGGAAGAAGAAAAATTTGAAAAATTAAAGGAGATAGTGACCGAATTGAGTCCAGCAGCAATTTTGAGCTTCCTTTGGTACTTGGAAAAAAAAAAAGTTCACGGTATTACTATTCTTGATGAGGAGGTGCAAGCAATATAAGCAAAATCAAACGTACTTTGAAAACATATCCTTAGCTTCTCAAGTTTTCAACTGGCTTTTTAGCTCCAGATCATCAATACAATTGCTACACCTCATATCTGAAAATGTTCATTTTCATTTAAAAAAAAGAAAGAATAAATAAAGAAAAAAAAATGCGTAATCTGTATTCCCAAGTAATCAAAAGTATTTTTACTTCAACATGATTAGGCCTTCAGGAGCACAGTCAAAATCTTGTTGAGAGTTGTGCGCTTCAAACTTTAAACTGAACTGAAATTTCTTAAATTGATACTTCAATTCATTTAAAAATCCACCATCCTACAAACTTTTGCGTTCATTGCGTTATGAATCAAGTCTGGTTCCCTCTGCTTAGTAATTCAAGCTTTTTTTCATGTTTTCTTTGACTCTAAGAGCCATATATCTGAGCATTTAAACACAGCAAGAAAATATATTGCACAGGCCATGCATCAGACAGTCTGAATTCCTTACAAAAAAATTACCTAAAAGAATGCAAAACAATTAACAATAATGAAATAATAAATGCAACATTTAATTTATCAGAATGGCGTCCTAACCTTCCTCAAAGCTGGAAGCGCACATTCTACCTACTTAAAAATACCACAGCTTCAGAGAACCCTCTTGACCAAACCTCACATTTTCCCAACATTACATCATAAAAATAAGTAAATAAGAAAAATATAAAAAAATGTATAAACACTAAAAAAAGGCACCAATAATACGAGAAAATAAAGCTGAAGAAGACAATTAGAACTAAACCCTTCTAAAGTCTGTATAGATAGTTCAACCTTACTGCGAATATTATACAGGGTAGCAAGTAGGAAATGATATACAAAGCGATGGACAAGGAGGACAAAAGGAAAATGGTACGATCCTATTGGTTGAAGCGGGTGGTCATTATATACTATGAAAGGAAGTGATGGACTAACTATTGTCAGTTGCCCTTAATTAGTCTATTACTTACTTCCTTTGTACGACGCAACCACTGTTTTTCCACTGATAGGAATGCTTCTTTTCCTTTTTGTCTTCTTTGTCTATCAATTACGAAAATCAGTCTGCAGGAGTTTCAGATCACTCCTATAACTTCAGAGGAAATTAAAGCTGGGTAGAAGTTGGATTCTGAATCAAAACTGAGTCAAACTCAAACTTTCTGACTGTGGATGTTCCAAAAAAAAAAAAAAAAAAAAAAGAATTTACGGCTCAAAAAAATGGAAATACCAATCCAATCTCCATATTGATTTGTTCAGAAGTTATAAGAATGTCTGATCATTTCTGGATAATCCCACATTACAAATTACAATCATATACGAATATAAACGATAATATCTATCTTGCTAGAAGTGCACAGAACAACTTAAAATTATTTTTGTACACACAAATTAACGCCATGCGTTCGGAGTAATGAGGATTTCCATTTTAATCTCTCTTATCCCTGAGTTTTTGTTTGCAAAGTCTGAAACGCTGAGTTCATAACAATTACATTATGCTAATATAAAAAAGAAACTACATAAAAACAAGTACTTTCGGCATATTTTTCAATTATTCTCAGCCAAAAAAAAATTCACTTGAAAATATTCCTTTCATACCATTCTTATGGAGAGAAATCAGCTCATATCTTAAAAATGCAGCTTAGGCTTAGATAGTTATTGTGCCTTCAAAGCACCATGACTGAATTTAAAATCTTTTCAAATTTTGCCGAAATATGAAGGGCTAAAGAAGATAGAAAGAAAATTTAATGATGGTAGAAAAAGACAATAATCAGACAATAATGGAAAAAACTTATTCCTTGGAACTATTTGAATAAATGACATTCTATTAATACCGTTTCAAGTATGTAAGGCACTTAGAAAAAGGCTCATTTTTCTGTATCAGTTTTACTTTTTTGGAGGTTAAGCCAGAGTATAAGAGAAAATTCAAAAATATTTGACATATATAAGTGTTTCAAAAATAGTTTGCTATGAAAAACTTCAAAGTTTTATTTTAAAACATTGAAAATTCTGGAGGATGGGAAGATATGAGTTTCATAGTATGCGTATATTACAAGACTAAGAATGTATATTATGCTCATTTGAAAGGGTCAATAAAACTACAGGCTAAATGGTAAGAAGGAGGAAACTGACCATGAAGAAATTAGGCGTCGACAACATGAAAATAGATTGTTGAAGGAAATTTCATGAAAGAATTGAAGAATTTTTTTAAAAAAAGTAAAAGAAAAAAGAAATTATCTAAATGATAACAAAATTTAAAAAACTTTTTTTCAAATTAAGGCCACTTTTCATTCAACTTTTGCATGCTCGATTATTTGATAAAACAGCTAAACAATCTGAGTAAAGAACACTTATTTATGGCACAGCTGATTGTTTTTTATCAAAATTTTCCATTTTTTCACTACAGACAGACCGAACCCAAAAATAAAATGAAAGCAAGGCAAGCTCCTTATTTAGAGCTTTATCTATAAGCGGTCTCCTCTGAAATCTAATGTGAGTTCGCAGGCCCTACATAGAAAAAATTTTGAAACCTTAAATCGAGAATTTCAAACATTCAGAATCATTAAATTTGGGGTTATTAAAAATGATTTCTTTTGTAGTTGACAAAGTGGAAAAAAAATAACCTGTTACGTTATTTCATACTTGTTTGACAGAACAAAAATAATAAAAAAAAACAAAATTACCAAAATAGTAATTAAAAACTAATTCTGATTAAATCTGAATAAAGCTTTTCCACTCATTATTTGAAAAAAGGGTTACATCTATGAGAAGAATTAGATAAGAAAATCATTGGTGTTCATTTCGATGGAAATGAATCTAATAAAAATAATATCAACAAAAAAGTGATTAAAAAAATAATAGAAAAGGGAGAAGCCCGTCATTGGGCAATGAAATTAAGTGCACTTGGGCTCTAACCGACACTTGGGTCATCTTGCCTTTATAACAGGTTCAACAATTCAAAAAATTCTGTGTAAAATCAGAAAAAAAAGGTCATTTAACTTAAAAAAACCTACTACGTAACAATCTAACAAAAACACCCTGAAAGGCAAGGAGGTTAAACTATTTATTATTGAGACGGTTTCTTATTCATACTTTTGCTCGCAAGAGAGATTTTTGGAGATTAAAAAATAAAAGAAAGGAAGGAAAAAAAATAAAAAAAAATATAGTAATTATGGCAGAGTAAGTGCTTTGGGGTACTAGCACCTGAAAATAAAATATGAAGATCAGACTGAAGATCTTGGATTTTTGCACTGAGTATAGTTACAGTAACCTAGAGAGGTCAACTAAGAACCCTCGGGGGAATGGACAAAGGCTTACTCCTATATTCAGGGTTACCACAGTAGTTAGAAGATGAAAATACCTGACATTTCCCTGATTTCCCAGCTACATTTTTGTAAAATTCCCTGACAATTGGGGATATTCTGGGTGGTGAGAAAGACACTATTTGAAATAGTTTTCGCGCAAAATTTCTTGTTTGAAGGGTGATATGAAAATTTTTGCTTGACTTTTTAGTCATTTTTCTTGACATTTTTTTGAATTCCCTGATGATGGCAACCCAGTATTTTAAACTCTAGAGTTTAGAGAAAAAAGGTGACAGGAGCATGGCATGCTGAAACTACGAGAATTTTGTTTTGCCTCCTGAGATCAGTTTCAATTCGAATTTTATTTGGTTTTCAGACTATAACAAGTCAAGATTCTTCTTCAGAATGAATAAATTAAATAATAAACGTATGATAAATTACGATTGCCTCAAGGTGCCAATAAAAAGCTATTCAATGATCCACATTTTTGGAATACTGTAATCTTCAAGTAGAAAATGGAGTTAAATGACCAGAGTTTAAAACGCGTAAAATCTTATTCTCATTCACAATATGGTTCTCCCCGCAAAGAGCTGCTTTTCCACCTAACCCTTAAGCCTATCTTAAAATTAAAGTTAGGAAGGAGATGAGTAGCACCAAAAATGAATTTAAAACCAAAGGTCTCCTGCCATATCTTCCTCTTGTTTGACAACGGTCGATTGGGTTTCTGGCGATGCGTTCCCATGATGGGCTTCATCCTCCGATTCACTGACCTGCAAGTCATCTTGAATGTGTTCCGATTTCATCCTCATCGCCTCTGAGGTCCGACCTGATTCTGCATCCTGATCAACATAGTAATCCATTCTATGGTCGTCTGCTGGTGTTTCCTGCACCTCCATTTGGTTGCTTTGCCGCGCTCTCAAAAAGTCTGATGGGTCGTAGTTGGGATCGACATCCATAGTCTCTTCTGAAAATGGAAAAACATTATTTAACTTTGTTCCGACTTTATTTTAGTGGTAGATCTCATCTAAGCCTAAACTTAGGTGCCCATGGGCCAGTAGACAAGGTATGGATTTAGGCATTTTGATACATGTTTCTTAACCAGCTTTCTCAGAGAAAACGTGCAACGAAAATTATTAAAATCAACTTCAAAATAAGTTTTAAGCGTTTTCATCTTACATTGGTTACAGAAAAATTGAATTCTCCGCTCAAATGAAATACAGCACTTTGCGTTAGTCAAATTGTACACTGCAACGGTTTCTCAATCAAGCATTGTTCCTTTCTCCCCCTGAGTTACTCAAAGTTTAAACAACTTAATAAGGCTGAGCCAAAGCATCAGGATTGAGGTTGCCAAATTTTCATACTGCAGAGATTACCACGGTATTAATAATGTGTGATTTGACTGAAGTACATTACTGTTTTTTCCATGAGCGGGAAGCTTGAATTTATGCCAAACAAAGAGTTATTTACTGGTTAGGAGTTAGATTCGGTAATTTTTGTTGTGCGAATCGTGTTTTACGTGAAATTTTGGGTAAGAAACATGTATCGGAATGCTTAAATTTGTATATTGTCTACTGGTGGTACTGGTCCATTTTCTCAGTGGCAGAAGGAGAATATTATTTTTTGTTATTCTTACATCTGCTCAGTAGTAGTGGTGCAATTTGATCCATGTCTTTTGGAAACAATGAATCTCAGTAGCAATGTTAAAAAAATGTCTGCAAGGAATCGCATACATTTTTGTAACCTTGCAACTAAGTTTTTGTACTCATCATCTGAACATAGATTTTCAGGGTTAAGTCCCCTTTAATAGCTATCAGAGAAGCATTGATAATTTTTTGTCCTTTAAATTTCAACCTTTAAGAAAGCCGAGTTTTTGACGATGTCATCAATTTTTCACTGCACCTTATTAACTTGCAACCCTACCAAAGAAAAGATGAAAACAACTTATTTGAAAATTATTTTCCCTGAAAATTGCCATACCTGACAGCAATATTTTTAGCCAGAAATCTCCTTACATCTATTGCATTACCAGAACTTCAAAATTTAATCTTAATGAATGATAAGTTGATTCTTCAGAGAGAATTTTTTGCTCTATGAGGGATTCTCCTATGAAATATCGACACACGAGTGTGCGGAAGTCGATACTTTTTCCATTCACTTACATGAATAAATCATTACCTCGATTGCTAAAGTCTCTGATGATTATTGCCCAGGCGTTTGAACCTTATGCAACTGAGGTAATAAATTACAGTGTTCAGTATGTGATTGGATATTTAACTCTTGGTAAGATTAAATATTTGACTTTCGCAAACTTGCTTCTCCCCCATTAGGACAGAAATATAAGCTCACCATCAATATGCTGAGGACCTGAACTGGGGCCAGAAACAGAGGACTCGCCCTGATTTGAAAAATAAGCGATGTTTCCCAACTGCATCATTGCCTCAGCCACCTGGTGACTGTCATCATCCGCATTTATCCCTTGCCCTTCAACTTCTTCTTCTTCACTTGAGAACTGCAAATCTGCACAGGCATCCAAAATCATTACATCTATCACAGACACTTAGTTTTTAATGTAAGACTATGAAGGAAGTATTTTATTTTTCATTTTATTTTCATTTTAATACATGAGAGCCGCAAGGCTATGGTAGGTATACGTCAGCTACAGAAAGGACGAAAAAGAAAATTTTACATTTCAGCTAAGCACTAAAAATCACAATCAACTGGGCACTAAATAACAAAAAAAGAACAAAAAGAGATGATCAGCTAAAAAACAACAAAAACAAGGACAGCTATTCATCCGAGAGGGTGTCCGAATTCACACCATTCAATTGAATGAATGAATGAATCATATGAATTTGAATGCGCAATCAGTAAATAAGATAAAACTTTAAATCAGTTAAAAAATTTTGATAAAATCACCCATTGGAAGTTAGTTACAAGGATGGTAACAACACTGCAAAATACTGTCAGTTTTGATTTTTAGAATATTTTTTTGATAAAGAGGGGTATTGATATGGGCCATTTTCGGCCTACCCTACCTGAATTTTCTCGATTCTACGATTTTTTGCTTATTGAAAGTCTATATTTTCAGGAATGCATCATGATTTTGTCATTTTTGGTCTCTAATCACGTCTATGTTTTTCATGATTTTTCCTGGCAAATTAAAGTTCCTTGTTGCTAAGAGCCTTGTGATAGTTTTGTACGTACCTTTTTCCAGGAGTCCAGTCTCTTTTCTCAAATCAGATGATGGTTTCCCAACAGACACGAACTCAAAGTCTTTTGAATGGTGAGAGGAATGTGAGTAGCTTTCTTCGTCTTGCCACTGGCTCAAAGAATCATAATCCGTTTGTTCAAGTACTCTCTTCCGCGTTTTGTTGATATTCGCTTCTAATTGCGATAGGTTATCCCCATACTAAAACAGAGAGACAGAAAGAATTAAACTATTGATATCATATGAGAGTGTTGTTTCATCAAGTCTAATTATAAATATACTTGAGAAAATGAATTTAGAAGTGGAAATCTGTCTTGAAAGGTTATGTGGCAGGTTTTTGATTTAAAATAACAGGCAGACAAAGTGTTTTTAAAAATTCAATGTGTCTCATAGACTGCAACAAGCTCTATGAACAAAAAATAGAATATATTAGGAGTCAGAATCTGAAAGCATGAATTTAACTGCTACGTTTCTTTTGCTCCTCGAAACAGAAACTACCTCCATCGCTCAAATTTTCATAGAATATTCATTGGACGAAGAGGAACCAACGGAAAAATTTTCAGGAAATGGTGCAGATCAATTTTCCATTTAAAAAGGTGAGTACCACTACCACACAGAGATTTACAAAGTCTCAAAGTGAGATTGGGTTTCTGGAATTACACATAATATATCGATGATTGAATGCAGATAATGCGCATCACAGTTGAAATATTTTACCACATGAAAACCTCCAAATATAGTTCATTTTCTTTAGGGAAAACTGATTAAAATGTTTCCTTACAATTCTGTGTCTTTCTTCTTTAGTGTGAGTGGCGACATTCACAGAAAATGTCAATACAAACTGTTAGCTAATTTTCTTTTTAAAAAAATGACACATATTGTAGACTTACATCCTGCAATCTGAGATTCATTGATAAATGGTTTATGAAACCTCAGAAAAGAAAGCCCAAGTACTGTTCAGGCACGATCAGGATTTCCATAATTTATTTATTTTCCAATCCTCTCACTTTTCCTTGTTTTTTTTTGCTTCTCCCTGACTCTGTACTTCTTGAAATCCCTAACCTTTAAACAAAACTCCCATCTGGATTTTTTTCCCTTTCAATTACCAAGTTGCCGTAAATTTCATGACTATCCAGATATTCCAGACCGCCAGCAACCCTGCACTGATTTATGATGAATTATGTCAATGTTGGCCCTTTATAGTCCTTTTCTGGAGGGACCCTGTTCCTCCAGTGAAAGACATATCTTCTAATCATTTACCTTTTAAAAGCTAAATGCTCGGTTATTTCTCAATGGAGAATTTGCAAGGGTCTGAAATTTGATGAATTTCCTGTTTAAGTGGAATCCTCTGAGTGAACTGAACACGAAGATACCCTTGATTCATAAATTGAGCGATTATTAGAGGAGATATGACAAAATAACCGATTCTGCTAAAATACATGTGTTTAAATGGGAAATGCCGCCAGATGACGTCACAAGGCGGCGCATTTTCTCACTTTTAAATCAATTTTTCTCCAATTTCCCATGTCAGAAAAAAATTATGAAAAATATTGCGAACTCAGCTCATTAGGCACTTTCAGATGAAGCAATAAAAAAATTGCGTGCAAATTCTCCATTACCATAAAATACCTTTAAATTTGAGAATAAGTACATTCAACTACTCTCTAGCATCTCTTGAAATATCATTAACTTTTGATGACAAAGGAGCTTCGGATGGACATCAAAGGACATAAAAACTAAGTTTAGATAGACTTACACTTTCTAGAGCTTCTTTTGTTATGGAAACCAGCTGCTCCGCTTGTTGCGTAAAAGAGGAATCTTTCCCATTGTATAAAATGCAGTTTTCCAGAATGAGCTCGATATCATGCAGGAATTCTTGCCGGGAGTGATATTTGTGAGCTGTTGAACAAACAAAACATATAAAATGGCTCTCCAATTATTATTTGAACAAGAAGATCATTGATATTCCTATGTTCTATGAATAATATGAAATCTGATGGATCACTTTGATTGGATCTTCTGTCTTCTTTGACTTCACTTCCTAAGACAAACAAATATTAAATATTTGGGTTTTTTTTATACTTATTTTATTAAATAAGTCCTTTTTAAGAATTGAGAGGTAAATGAATGAAGAAAAAAAGAGACATCTTTTTCTTTAAACTAGCCAAACTAGGATGATCTGAAATAAGGAGGAATTTTCCAAGAGCCTCCTTACACAAGGAAGCAATCGCCTGTTAAGAATTCGGTCAAGAGCCAAAGCAGTTCTGTAACATCCGACTGGTCTATTTTGAAATGAAATGGAAGATAAAAACAAAAAAATGTTAATGAGCAGATAAAGATAAAGATAAAAAATTATGTGATTTCTGCAAACACTAAAAATTAAAAACTTTTACCATTGACTTTCTTCGAGATTGTCTCCAAATCTATAGGATTCTTAACAATGTTGTAGTAGTCTGGAACCAATTTCTTCTTGACAGGTTTCAAGAAAGGCCAAGCGCCAGTTCGCGCTTTTAATTTTGTTGTTACAATGTTATCAAAAACGTATGATAAAGCCACTTGATCGTCATCATCCAAGAGTGGGTTTATCACTTTCTCCAAACGCATGAGCCGCTCTTCTTTCTCGCTTAGTCGGTCGACACATAATTGAAGCATACGTTTCGCAGCGACTGTCAAGGAACTTTTGGCACCTGAAAGAAAACAGAAATCATACAACCATCATTATAACCTTCCTAACTCGCAGAATTTTTATTTTTGGTCATTTTTATATGTACATATAAAACTGTTGGGCGTATTTTAATGATTTTCTGGCTATTAACAGATTCTTCTTTTTTTTGAACTTCTCGCAATCCAGCTAGGATTTTGCGCCTGTGAGAAGCTTATGGTCTGGGATGAATTTTAAACAGAGATTGACATACTATAACTTGAGAAATGTCAGACATGGAGCAATAATGGAGTTAAACTAAAATTACCATTGTATAATGTTGAATTTTCAATAATTTGATTGACGTCCGACAAAAACTCCTCCCTACTTTGGTAACGGCTTTTGCGCAGATTTTCTCGGATAGTCTGCAAGTCCATCGGAGTGCTAACAATTTTGTAGTAGTCAGGAACAACCTAATTATGAAGAGATAAAACAAATTATTGATAAAAATTGTTACGACCTTTTTGCAAGACAAAATGCTTCATGTTTTTGCGGTCATATTTTTCAGAATCAAAAAGTTTGGATGCCAAAAGGAAAAAATGACTGTAGGTAACATAAGGCACAAAAAGATGTTTCAGTAGATTCAATTTGAATAGATAACATGGACTAAAATGGGCATATTTCTATCAAACGGAGCTATTTGCATTATAACGTGAGCCCTGTTATGTATATATTCTTATGGGTCTCAAGGCTCATGTCTCATTGCTCATAGTTTCGTTTGACAGAAAAACATCCAAATAGATTACTTTTTTAACAGGGTGTTAACCAAAAAATCAACTTCCTTTAATGATTACTGTTTTGGTTTCTTTTGGTTTATGGTTATTAACCTTACTTCTGAGAGAAAAACGAAAATATATTCGAGGTAGATTTAAAAATAAATTTTGCAGAAAGCTGATTTTTTTTTTTTTGATCTCATTGCGTAAGCTGACAAATGAACTACTGCCTTTCAACTTCTTTGATTCTCTCTCTGCAGGTGCAACAATTCATGAGTATCACGAAAAATAGGAATCGGGGAAATCATACTTTGCCATTGACAGGAAACAGGAACGGTTGAACATCTGGTAAATCTCGCATTTCATTCAGAATCGATTCCAGAATAGAGGATAAAACAACAACAGGATCTGTGCGGCGTCTGTTAGCAGGCCGCTCTTGTTTCTTCAAGTAGTCGCAGTGCAGTTCGTCTGCTCCTTTACGTTTTTTCTTCAGACCCATTGCATCCTTCGGCACTTTCAACACAAGTGACTTACGCTTCAATTCTTCTGTTTGCTGTGAAAGGAAGTAGAAGAATTTAGGATACGTAGAGTTTGTCAGTTTATTTCATTTTACTTTTTTTAACAAATTTTAACACAGAATTAAATGATTCAAGATAATTTTCCTATTTTCGTGTAAGGTATTATTTAAGTTCTTAGAATTGCTTGATTTCAAGAAATTTTGTAGTGCAATTTGCAAATTATTGACAACACACACTAATTTCACTAATTACCGGATGATAACTGAGTTCCATCAGTGCTTATGATGGCTCTTTTAAGCGAATATTTGGCTATTTTACAACACATAGGATTCCATGACTTGCCGAGCACTGCAATTCAATTCAAATGAGACAAACGCAAAAATTGTGTTGCCGTTCACGAAATTTCGAAATGCTTCCTTACCTTTTAAGTATCGTTAGACCACCTTGAAAAATAAAAACTTTTCTCTGCTTTCTACACTAATGAATTGGTTTTGGAAAAGTTTCGCAAATGTATTATGGGGTAAATATGAGTATCGTTACTTATTAATGGACCAAATCGAATTTGACTCAATATAAGGACAAAAAATAAACAAATCTGATTTGTTTTGAAATTTAAAATCTGTTTCTGGTTTTTGGAATACTGAGAATTCATGATTACCAAACTCTAATTTTTTTATTGATAACTCGGACCTTTAAGAAGGTGTTACTCGTAAAACAACTTGTACTATTTCACGCTACCTTTATCAACTTTCCGGATAGAGTAACTTTGGTCCCGTCAATGTTGACTAAGTCTTCTTCTTCTTGCATAACCTCCTTCTCGGTTTCTTCTTCTGGCTCATCAGCCGACATCGGCACTGATGCATTACTGGTAGATGCATTTGACGAATATAATGGGCATGCTTTATTCGTACGCATGTGCCCCACCTGCCAAAAAAAAGTTAAACTTGAAGGAAAGAGAAAAAATTTTATAAACTTTTGGCTTTAAGACCAAGATAGGATACAATTATAACAATCAATTGGTTATGGCAATTGGTTCTTGGTGACTGATAAGCACACCACTGAAAAGAGACTAAAAATGGCAAAACATGAGGATATTACTTTCACGATTTGATTCTGATCAAAAAGCCATTTAACTACTGTAGCAGAGACGCACTCTAGCTTGAGAGTATGCCTCTGTTAGGAGCATCTCGGACATACGTGAGAGATCGCGTATTTCCGAGGTGCTCCTAACAGAGGCGTACTCTCAAACTAGAGTGCGTCTCTGCTACACTACAGATCCTTATAAAATGGAAATAGGGTTTGAACAAGAACTTACTGGGAAGTTTTTAATTTTTTTGCAAACAGATATAATTTATTATTCCTGTTTGACGCGTCCATTAGAGGTAATAGAAGAAGTAAGAGATAAGGAATCCACCATTATCTATAAAATAAAAAAAAATTAGGAAGGAAGAAAAAGAAAAAGAAAAAAAGGGTAATGCAAAATAGAAATTTAAATTTCTTGCAAAATGACTGTCATTTATCATCAGTAATGAAACCTTTGGGAACGAGAACAGAGGGGAAAATAGTAAATTATGATGGGTCATCAACCTAACACCACCAAATCTATCATCTGTGGTTTCTTTAAGTGCTCTCGAAGTCACTAGTAGATGTGATTTTAGGTTTTCCTTACTGCACTGTGACTAAGATCTTTTCATCGACAAATTAATATGAGTACTCACTTGACCACAAGCACCGCATTTGAGTTTCAAGTCAGGCTTCAATTTAATCGGCCTTTTCCGACGCGGGGGCTCACCAGATTTATCCGACCTGTGCTTGTTTTTTGAGTGACTGGATGGAGAGCCATCGCCCAATGTTGAACTTCCTGAAATGAACAAAATCAATAACAGTAAATAGGCAACTATTTCATATAATGTTGATGAGAAAATCATTAAAAAACTGGAAGTTGAATCTTACTATGTATCGTTGCCAGGTGGTAGAAAATTAAGGTTCTGCCATTTGAAAGGTTTAACTGGTTGCTGAACAAAAAAACTCAACAAACAGAGCAATGTGATGAGCATGACATTGAAGTAAAGCAATGAAAATCTTCATTAAAGGTAATCAAGATCTGAACTTATTCCTTAACTTTTAGGGATATTTTTAATTTTATTACTAAACTTTTACAGATATTTTTTGGTATTTTTTAGGTTGATCCCATTGAGTTTGGTTTTTGAGCACCTTCAAGAGATGAAAAATACTTCTTAAATGCTTCATTTTCAGCTTAAGTAATTTTCAAAAAAAACATCGATGAATATTTCATTGTTCGCCATCCAATTTCTTGCTGATTTTTAGTTTTTTAGAATGAAACACTTGAACATTATGTTTCTTGATATTCCATATGATTTTTTCATTGCAAATGCTTTTGAATGATTTTTCCTTAGATGCCACTCTCTTAAAAGTCTACCATACTAACAAACTCATCTTCACTTTGGCTAAACAACATGGACTTTCACTAACCAGGGAAGCGTTCGCGTTCTTGATTCCGCTTGATCCTTCTAAGCTGTTCCTGAATTCTCCGTTTCTCTCTCTTCATTTCTTCTTTCTGAGCATCATCAGGGGTTGCGAACTGCTTGATGAATGCCTCATCTTTAGTTGATCTGATTTTCACATATGCGTCAATGACCGCCGGTTTCCGCACAACCTCCATTCGAGTATACTCTTTCCCGGAGGCATTTCGAAAAGTGCGGTAAATTTTGAGTACACGACCTGCAAGAACATTCAAACGTTAGTAGAGCGCATATATGTATAAAATAAATCGGGGCAATTCCTTCTAGAACGAAAAAAACTGATAGAAGAAAGCAATCTTCCTCAAAAATTTCAATAAATTGCCTTTAATATTGTTGGAATGCTGTTATTTGATGGTGAAAGAAAATTTACAATAGAGCTTGCTTTATTTTCTGAGGCTATGAATGATGCAGTGTTTATTGTGTCATTGCAAACTGTTAAATTCAATGAGGACTTGGAACATGTCTACATTTTTTTAAAATCTAATCCTCTCTTCTTAGTAGGGTGGAAAATGATCTGATGCATCAAAATTCCCTGACTAATTTTGGCAAAATTCACTATTTTTTTCAACAATTTTTTTTAAATTCTCAACCACTCTTGGGAAGGTGAGCCTAGCCCTGCTGCATTCATTTAAGACTAGTGACATATTGTTTGAGAGCATAAACCTAAAGTGCAGTCTCCTCTACAAATAGAAAAATTCCATGACTTTTGTCTAACTTACAAGGTTTTTTAAAAGTTTCTGACTTTTCCAGATTTTTCCTGAAGATTACCACCCTGCCCTGTCTCAGGCATTTCAAACGCCGTCTCCTCTGAATCAACAAAAATGTTAAAGATAATTTCTTTTGAGCATTTTGGGATTTAATCACAATGCCTGCTGACACTTTCAAAAACTCTCAAGAGCATGATGAACTCAAAATATTTAATGAAATGGCGGAAATGATGCGACTTGCTTTTTGTGGATACAGATTGATGACTCGATGATGTCCCTTGACTTTTACCTTGTTTTGAAGTGGCAAAACTGCTCATCGACTGGCTATCGTCATCATCCTTTCTTTTATCTTTGTTTTTACGAGCCTCTGCATCGCCTTCTCCCATTATTAATTTCCGTAGTTCTTGCCTTTCCTGTTCCTCCTTTTCTAAGGAAAGCTGCAAAAAAAAAATGATGAATAAATACAAAAATCATAGAGAACCGATAAAAATTGAAAACAGTAACAGACTATATTCAGTAATAAATTATATTTACAAAAAATTCACAGCAGCAAACAAGAAGATAATTTTCTTTGAATAAAAAAATTTCCTGATTTATTTCCAACTTCATTGTTGCTTGAAATTTTCTGTCTCTTTCGACGCTTTGCTTGAATTTGTAAGCACCTGTCTTTGACGCTTTTCATTGACATTGACATGTTTTTAGCATTTTTTGACCTAAGAAGACAAAAAATGCTACCTTAAAAAATTTTATTTGTGCGCTTAGGCCCTTCCCAAGGATGATCACATATCGAGGACTACGGAATGATACCGCCTAACTGTCAATTTTGACGAAAATGAGTTGGCAACTTTGTTGCATTTTACAGTATAAAACATGCGAGCTCATGTTTTTGTATTTTTCCAAGTCCGCATGGAAGCACTGCAATAACGCTGTAATGTATAAGAAAGTTGCAACCCTAAGCTCAAAATTACAAAAATGGCAAAGTTTTTTATTTGTCCTGTAAAATCGTCAATTTACAGATAGGCAGCATCCTTATGAAGCCATTGCTATTTAAAAATATCTGTAAAACGAGCATTGACAGAGGCTGAAATAATTGTAAATTACACAAAACAACATCCTCACCTGTGTGCTAGTTTTCTTATTTGCCAGCATGTTTTCTAAATTCTTTCCCATCTCCTCAATGTCTGAGCTGTCTTCTTCGTCAGTGCTTTCACCCTCATCTGTCGACAGGACTTCACAAGATGACAAAACTCGATTTTGAAGGTCGAAGATTCTCTGACACTCTTCTTTGTACCTAAACGAGAAACCTATCTCATTATCGGGATCATGCAAAGATCATCAGGATAGAACAATGAAATCGGAGAGAGATTTGTCGATATTTAAGTACCAAGTAAGTTAACACATGTAAAACTGCACAAAGAGCGAAGAGATATCAGCCTTAAAAGACTTCAAGGCTTTGTGTTCAATATACTCCTGCTAGCTTTGAATATCCATGGTGAAACTCTCGAACAATGTATCTAGTTTGCAGCGTTTTAAAATCTCCGATCCTGTTTTATCTTTTTTAAGCAAATCAACATCATTCTTTAAAGTTTTCACAGAATTTTCTTTGCATAGAGAGGAAACATCATGAGGGTTTTAAAGAATTGACATTGAGTAATTTTCCATTTGAAAAATAAAGTATGACAGGAAGTCTGCAATGTTACAAACCGAGACATCATCAACATAAAATTATTTAAATAAATTATAGCAAAATAAAGAGCCCACTATTGAACGCCAAAATAACACAAGATACATCTGTCAAAAATACCAGAAATTCAAAAACAATAGAACAAGGGGAGAATAAGGTTGCTTTTAGCGCTAGATGCAATAAAGAACAATGATACCAACTCAATGAAATTTCAATGTTCTTTGCAGCTCGCCAAAAATTTTCATCAGACTGTCCAGACTTACCAGACAGTCTTGAAGGAAAGTGAATGCGAAAGCATCCCTAAAAATGATGACATATTTGATCAATTATTAGAGAAAAATCTGAACATTTAGAGAGTATGCTTGAAATATCCATAAAGAAATATCAAGAAATAAAAAGAATTTTTTAAAATCTGACAGCCTTCCTTCCTCAAACATCCCTGATTTAAAAACAATCTAGACTACAATTTCCCGTTGCAAGATATTGTAAAATTGGACTAAACGTACCTTTCTTGATGTTCTGCGATGGAAAATCTGTTGCCTCGAGAGAATTTGGTCATGCCTTCCTCTCCTGCTTTTGCTTTTTCTGTTGACAATGTACGCACCACATCAATGACCTCCCAACGGGATAACTTTTTAATCTGTGTAGGAATAAAAGATATTAGTTTCACAAATTAAAAATTGGTACAATAAAAACTAATGGGGTAAAAATTCAAAAAGGTAATTCAATTGTTATTAAGGCGATTGGTTGCTTTGTTTTTTTTTTTTTTTGTTTTCTAATTGTTTAAGGTTATGTAATTTAAATCGAGTCAAAAAATACACATACATAACGCATTCAATTTTCCATTAGAATAGTCTGACTAAATTTAGGCTGATAATGAATAAGGTCGGAACTGACAGTGAAACTAACAGAAAGAGAGCGGAACATAATTGGTGCACAAATATTTATGGTCGACATGATAATTATTAATTTTTGAGCCTTTCATTATTCATTTACAGAAAAAAACACATTTGAAGGTGAGCAATTGGAGCTACTCCATTCTTGATAAACTCAGAAACGTACAAAAACGGAATATAAATTTTCACCTCTTCTTCGGGTACACCAAACTTCCGTAAAAGATTCTTTGCATTGCTAAGTGAAAGCCTACGTAAATCAGCGTCCGTTCCAGTGACAGTCCTCTTTGGTTGTGCTTCTTGTTCCTCCTTGCTTTGCTGGAATTGACAAAGAAACATTTTCTGTATTTTTTGTAATTGCACATGATGATAATCACCCGGAGATAAAAGTGAGTGCTGCATAGGACAAATCCCTCAAAAACTGTGTCAAAATTAAAATAGAATTGAAAAAAAAAGTTAATGAAAGTTTATCTGTAAGCACCGATAAGTGGAAAAGTTTTTTGTGATTGAATTTTCCCTCAATTAGCTTGTGTAAACGAATCTTTCATACATCAATCTCAAAAACGTTAATTTTATATACATTAGTTTTTTCAGAGAATCAATTCGCTCCAATGAAGGAGAGGTCTGATCAAGATTCATTGTACTTACTTTCTATTCATAAAAGCCTGAAATTTATACTTAAAAGGTCGAAGTATTGTTTCCGTTTCCACTTTATTCTTTTCAACTGTAATCTTAAAATCTTGTTTTGGCTGAACGTTGTGTGGAAAAAAAAAAAAAATTTCCTTTACAGCAATTCAAAATAAGTATAGAGATGTGTACTTTGAAGTTGCAAATCATAGAAAGAAAGGGTGGAGTTTTAAGATACACCATCATACAGAGGGATAGTCATATTATACGTTTTTTCTAATTTATCAACTTGAAAGTTGATAGCATTTTTGATTTTTAAGTTGGTTAAAAAAAAAGAAATATAACCATGATATGAACTCACAAAGTCACGATAAGAGGAAAAAACCATGGTTATTAATCAGAACAAGTATGTATAATACTGTTAAGGACTGTAAGAAGATAAATAGAACGCAGACATACCGTTGGTTTGTTGGGAATACGGACGTAAGAGAAACCCTCTCCGCAGCCAGTTGGATCAGCAGGTCCAGTTAACTGTAAAAGGCACTTGCTTTTCATTGCTTGGATGTACGCTCGTGTTGTGTTCCACGGAGCAACCTTAACCTCATCGTCCATCTTCAACTGCATTTCTTCATCATCTTCATCTTGCGGTGTAAAGATGAACTTCTCTCCATATCCTGCATCCTACATCCACAGTAATTTTCCTCATTAATTATTATTGACATTTTCCGGTAATCCGGTAATATTTAAAGAAAAAAGATTCCACTGCTTGCTTAAGCAGTATTCCCAAAAGATATGTCATTTAGTTCAATTTTAAAAGAGAAAAAAAGGATTTTATTTATATGATGAAGTCAGTTTCTCTGGGCAAATGCAGAAATGTAACAAAAGGAACAAGACATCGTTAAAAAATCATTTTGTGAGTACCTGTGAGTTTAAGAAAAATAAATTAAGTTTTTGCTAATGTTGAGGGCGCAACTTTTTCTTCCAGACCTATCAAAAAATTTATTCTCAAAAACTCAAAATTGTCAAAAGAGAGATATGTACTATTTTTTGACACTATATCCGAAAGCGAGTAAAAAAAGAATTCATAAGGTGGAAATCGAAAGTTACTTCTTGGCAGAGTTTTAAAAAGGATGTATAACAACCTCCAATTCTCAAAAGAAGTTTTTTTTTCATGCTTTTCTACTGTCAACAGTTAGATAAATAGACGAATTTATGCTTAAAAAAATATTTCTGCACAGAGTTTCCAGTGCAAAATCGACCTCTTTTGCATAAATAGGTCCAAACAAGTTTGAAATTCAATTAACAAAAGGGAGTAAAAATTGATTATCATACCCTAATTAGGGTCCTCCTACTTGTCTACGAACTAGATAGGACAGCCTAAATCAATCTGAAATTTTAACTCTCATTTTTGAAAAATAAAAAGCTGATTACATCTAATCAAGGGTTGCTTATTTTTCATCAAAACTGAGAATCGCTAATTTTTAGGGTAAAAGTTGAAACCAAGATTTAAACAAAATACAGATGTTACTGAACCTTTAATCTCTGCTCAGCTGCAATCATGCTGAAATAAGCGCAACACTGTTCAGGAGACACCATCGCTCGGATTTCTTCTTCCGTTGGGAGCCGAAAGTCAGGTTTGATCACCCACCAATTCGAATCCATTCCTATTACAATGTAACATGTAAGGTTGGAGAGTGTTAATTTTTATCATGAGAGAATGGCTTTAAAATTTTCAACAGGAAGAGATATTTCATTCAATACGAGGGGTAAAAAAATGTTTTTGAGGTGTCTAATACAACTTTGCCTTCAATTTTTCCTGCTAAAGCCGAATATGACCTCAGATTTTTTCTAGAAATTAAACATTTTCCGGGAAATGGAATTTTCTTAAAAAAAGTGTTTTTCAATGTAAAATCCTATATAAAAAAGATGGCTCTGTTTGCACAGGTTAATATCATCCGATTTGGCTGAAACTTGGCAGAGAGTGTTTTTT
Organism: Bemisia tabaci; assembly: GCF_918797505.1. Taxonomy (NCBI): domain Eukaryota; kingdom Metazoa; phylum Arthropoda; class Insecta; order Hemiptera; family Aleyrodidae; genus Bemisia; species Bemisia tabaci. Next base: position 1,390,730 of record NC_092798.1, read on the forward strand.
GATCAAATGGATTAGTTCTTGGGGGTAAGACTGAAAAAATTCCAACATTGCCAAATTCACGCCACCCTGATGATACATGCATGTATAAAATAATTTCAATTCTTTTGAATTTTTAATCTTTCACAAGTACATATTCAAACTCTTTTCAAACTTTTCAGTTCGAGAGAACTTCAAGAAGTTCATCCAAAACTTACATCACCAACTTTAAAAAGCTCATTATCAGGTTTAGGTGCAGGTTTGCGCCTCTTCATAGAAGTCAAAGAGACGATCCTGATGATGGAGATGAAACTTGATGGGGAATCCAACTGGATGTGGAAAAACATACCAGTTCTTTTGAAATCAGCACATAGTTTCAGTCTTTTTCGAATACTGCTTTCTGAATGGGACGGGAACGCTCTTCTGATGTCATCCATTTTAATACGTTTTGGAATATCTCGGCTTTTCCAAAACAGTCTGTAAATGAATACCTGTAAAAGAAGACAGACTTCAGAACTACGGAGATTAGTCATGTTTCAACCATCAATAATTAAACCCCATAAACCATTCATAACTTTGATTTCGTGATAAGTTTACATTTTGTAAATTTTTTACTCTTTTGAGTAGCTTCCAATTTAGAAGATTGTTTGCATACAGTTGCACTTGAAAATTAACTTGAGTTTAGAATTCGAGGTAGAATCTGAATTACATTCTTTGTATTTGTGACGAGTGAGGGAGAAAAACGTCGAAACAATCTAGCCATGCATACTCTTAAACTCTGGTTAACATGGAATCGTAACACAACTTAAAATTTGATTACATTTTTCATATTTGATTTAGTAGGGATCATGACACTTTGGCCATGTGAGAGTGCAAAAAACTAAAAAAGCACCGACCATTATTGGTACTTTGATGTTTTCATCTCAAAGCAAAAGATCCAGTTTGCCTGAGGAAATGCCCATTCAAAGGCAGAATTCAAGAGAAGAAGGAAAAGAAAAAATTATTTCTTTTGAAAACTGACTCACAGCCAAGATTTTCCTTGCGTCTGCTGTGATTTGCTGATTATGAGACAGTCAAGTCAAAATGTCATCCTTTAGCTACTCATACAGTAAGAGAATACATGTCATTGGATGTACTTCCTCCTTTTAAAATTTCATTATGTCTACTGACTTTTGACTGCAGGCACATATTTTTGAAAATCTTACCTGCAGGAAATCTCGAACGAAATTATTCGCTCGTTTGGAGTTTGGTCCTGGTACTTCGTAAAGAGGGCATAACTGACCGGCCGTGAACACAGCATCGACCTCCCTTATGGAATACTGGTGTCTATTGAGCCAAACAAATTAATTCAGAGAGTGGTCAGCTATGTTAGAGATTATGAAATGTTGTATACATCAAGACCAAGATCTATTGCCTCAGGTTTTAGATTTTTCTTTTACTTATCTTGTGGCATTAAAGTGGCTGAGAATCTGAGTGCTTCTTCTGCCAAGTTTTCATGAACAAATATTCTGCCATCATACAAAATTCACTACATTCATTTACACTGTGTTTTTTTTTCCTTCAAAATTTCAGGTTAAATTTTTTAAATTAAAAATAATCAATTCACTGCAAATTTGTCTTAGTTTCATGGTTAAAAAAAAAAAAATCTCAAGATTTGGAATTTATTGATGGATAAGAATGGCAACAAAACGTGAGCAAATAGCTGAGGGAATCACTTTAATATTAATTTTTTCACATAGAAACATGCTCCTGGCATTTTGAATCCATGGTTCAAAATTCTATGGCTTAGAAAAAGATAAAATTTGACTTGTTTGATTAGTGTTGATGATGTTGCCGACTCAATTAAAGCAGATCTAGTAAAAATGAAGTGTTACCTTGTCCGAATAACGAGGAAATCAGAGTAAAGCAATTTATGTTCATAAATCGGAGCTCGGTACATGTTATTTTCAATAGCTTGAATCGCTTTCCCTGGAGAAAGGACACCCAGAAAAGGTGACGTATGCGCAAAAGCAGTTTCACCGTATTTGAACTCCGGAGGGCCTGTATCCTTACCAGCTTTTCTTTTGTAATAGTTTTTGAACTTGGTGCACATTCCTACCTGAGATCAAAAGAAATTAACACATTCTTTAAAGGCATGTCAATTTAAATTATAAGAATGAATACATAGTGGCATTCATTTTTATGCTTCTTTTTTTTTTCGGAGTAAAGCTACATATTCTCGTCTCTAAATTCTTTTTTTTACACAAGCATGAATCTTTATTATATTTTATTCCCTTTAAGGCTTTAATACATAGCTCATTTTACATTTTCTTACAGAGGTCAATTTCTCACACAACCCACTAAGTTTAACTGTACATCCTTAAAAAATTCAGAATTGCTGAGTGTCACTTCCTTTCCGTCCAGTTTTACCTTTAAAAGGTTAGAGGTCATATCAGAAGCTAGGAAGCTTAATTTGGATTAATTGTAAAGCACTTGGGTGGACCTGCATCAACTTGAGCGATTAGTACGGTCAATTCTATTAATTTTCGATAAAGTTTTAAAAAAGGTGCTGCTTACTTTTTGAAAAACTTCCAAAAAAAAAAGAAATCAGAAAGAAACAGATTTTGAAGCTATGGGAAGTTCTTTATCTTAAAACTTGTATTTGCCACTCAAATTTTCTTGGGACGAAAATATTGTGATTTTCCGACCATTTCTCTTTACAGACATCACAAAAATTGCTAATTTTATTACGAAATAATCCTGAAACTATGCGAATCATGAGAGTTGAAATTAGTGGTAGTTTGTCGTACAATGCGTTCGGACAAAAACTTTACGCCTTACTTGGTTTATAAGAGGAGGGTGCTCTTCACAGAACTCCACGAGAACCAGTTCACCGTCTTTCCCTGTCAAGTCTTCTGGAGTGCGCATGAAAAAAACGTCACCGCCTCCTGATGCGGCTCGCTCTTGCTCACGTTGTTTGGCCTTTTTCTTGATATGTTTCACCAACGGGTTGACTGGGTGTGGGCCGGGGTGGGCGAGCGCACCGTGTGAGAATCGTTTCATTGGTGGACGGTGGAAGTTACGCAGTCTAATCGGTCCCATGTGTGTCTGGACAAATGGTGGCCGTAATTCGACGACTGGAGTTGAGTGCTGGATCAGGTTTGCTCCGGCAACTTTCATTCGTAGTGAGGTCTCTGTTGACCGTGGCATGTAGTGGCTTTAAGTCAAAATACAAAAATTATCAAACTTAATTTACTTGATAACAGCACATTATTGAAGATAACTGGTTTGAAAGAAATACCCTGTTATATTAAAGACTGGAGACTAGTAACGTTCAAAATCCAATAAAGACGGAAAATATAGCTGACTGAGAGATAAAACGGTACAAATAATTTGGAATACACCCATGATGTACATTTCTTTCCACTTTGCTAAGAAATAAAAAGAATGGCCAAATTGGAGGATAAAATTTTTAAAAAAAAGTTTAGCTCACTCTTTTGCACTTCTGTTGGAACTTCCCGGAGCACATTCGGCTCCATCCTTAGCCGTCAATGAAATGGATGAACTCGAATTTGCTTTGAGACGTATTCCAATAAATAAATTTTAACTGCTACAGAGTACACTAGAAATTGTGCTCATCTAAATTTGTTCTCTCCCTGTTTGTGGTTTTTCGACAGATATGTCAACACATTGATGAGTATGAAGGACGGTTAGAAAGAAAATAATCATGGATCATCAAATGTACTGCAATTAAAATCAACAGAGACCTCCGTTATTGTAAGCTGGAAAATTTTGTTTTTTTTTTGCTATCAAAAGGAATCTATTTGTAGCTTTTTCTAACTGTGTCCTAACTTCACCCCAAAATTTCCAAAAGAAACTAATACACTTAAGGGCTTAAAACATTAATAAGTCTGTATGAATAAAAATGACTTTAAATTATAGCCTGAAAATATATATTTATGACAATGTGTAAGTCTATGTCGAAGTCTATACATCGACTAAAGGTCTAAGTTGATTTACATATGTGATCTCATATGAATGAGAAGTATTGATTTTTAACTAACCTGTCATTGGACACGTTGAAGGGGTCATGATCGGCAGACTCTGGCTCAGGTGGGGGCGCATCTTCCTCGAGGACATTGATAACACCAGCCTTGCCAAGAAGGATCTTGGACTTCTTCACGTGTGGATGTGGAATCTTCACTTTGACTGGTGTTGCACTGTCTGATCTTTGTTTTGTAGGATCGACGTCGTTCGGCACTCCTAGGATTATGTTTTCATCATTCGGGTCCAACGTCAAGATTTTTGGCTTTGGAATCGAGCTCATCGCCTCTGCATCCCAGATAATTTCATCCTCCCACAGACCGTAGATCAGCTCTTCGTTTTCTACTGGGAATATTGAGTACCAGGTGTCATCTCCGTTGTCATCAGCCTTCTGACCACCTTTTCCTGACCTGGATACAGCGAGACAAGTTTTAAAGCATTATGTCTAGAACACTTAATCATACTCATTCCTTCTCTTTCCCTGATTTTTAGGAGCTCATTTCAAGAGCATTCCTGATGATTTTATTATCTGTTCAATGAAAGTTTCTTTACTATTCTGATGATTTGAAGATTCAAATATGTCATTCAAGAGTCAATTATGGTGATTTAGGTACAATAACAATAACTCTAAGCGGTAGGGAAGAGATTCCTAGTTTCTGGAACAAATTGCCTGATTTTTCTATAAAATTTTTCATTCCCTGATGAAGCCAAGTTATTCCCAGTCCTAGACATCATGTTCTAAACACACCATGCGCACATAAAAATTCAACGAAATTTGATGAAAATGTCAAACTTTGATTTAAAATGTTATCACTCCTCTCTACGTACTTAAACCTGTGGCCTGGGATTATGAGGGACTGTTAAATAAAAATTACCAATATAGCACAGGTAAAATATTGTGTGTCATGTAAATAGTGCATTTCCGTCAACCCACGCCTCTTTTAATTAGATTTAATTTTTTTTACTTCTTTATCTTTAAACTGTCATATCACCATGAGTAATCATGCCGTTGATATTCTTTTGATAGCCTAATGACTTTCCATCTTATACAATTGAAGCTCTACCATTAATGGCATTATTTGATTACTTACATTCAACAACACCAAAGTAGAAGTCGTGAAAAGGGGAGTTTCATTCTTTCAAAGTTGCAAGTAATTAATCCTTGCTCATAAAAGTACATCCCTTTTTGCCAGCTGTTTGATTGGGCTGATGTTGAATACTATTTACTAATAGTGGTTAACACTTGATAGAGCTACAATTCAAAAATGCTAATTCAGCAATTAGAGCCTCAGAGAAAATGTTGATGTGGAAATGAAACTATTCATGGAGAGACGTTTCTTAAAAGTTTGAAAAAATGTCAAAATTGCGAAATCCGAATCACTGCTATGAAGAGTATTTAACAAAAATTTTGGTGAACATCCACAAAATTAAACCAATTTGAAGTTACAATGGTTATAAGTTTGTAGTTTTGAAGCAAAATTATATTTAAATTTTAGTCTGCCATGTTTCAGGCTTGAAAATGAGCACTTACAAAACAAATTTATTTCCTCTAGGGGGTAAAACAAAAAGGCACTATGTTATTTGAAACTTTTTCTTTGGTCTAACTGCTGAGTGTTTCTGGTCCTGGACTAAAACTCCGTTTTTTGAACATGAAAAAAATTACTCTTTAAACAATTTGGACTTAAATTTGCAATACAGAACTGCAATTTCTGGTTGACTTTAGAAACCACACAGGCGCTGTTACTTCCCTTATGCTTTGTAAATGAGTCAGAAGTACACTACAGTTCCTAATGGAAAAATGAATTTCAATTTGCTTTCATGCACTGAAGTCCATTTTCTCATGGATGATCAAACATGAATAAAAATAAATTTTGGTGAAGCTTTGAGAAGGTACAACAAAAAGGATGAAAACTCAAAGAGAAACATGAGCAAAAATACTTGATTCATAACAATAGCCTTTTATACAGAATGTTTGACAAATTTTTTAGGAACACCTTTTCAGAACTTTTGCTTCTAAAATGAGCAATAATTGAACTGCAGCCTGATTGTTGAAATTTTTTGTTTGTTGGGACAAAATAGATGACATACGTTAAAAGGCGGAGCGTGATTGGTCGGCTATGTCTTATCGCTGCTTTGTCGGGTTGAACTCACGACAAGCTGACGGCACCTCTCAAATTTCTGACAGTATGTTGTCCATTCCACCTGACAGAGGCACGACAAAGCAGCGATAAGACATAGCCGACCAATCATGCTCCGCCTTTTAACCTATGTCATCTATGTTGTCCCGACAAACAAAAAATTTTAACAATCAGGCTGCTGTTGTGGCTATGGTTCTCTTCAAACAAACTACTTACTTCAATTATTGCCTTCAATTAGTCTTGCGGGAAAACTTACATTTGACTTTTTCCGGCCAGCTTGTTCGTGGCTGAAGAATTCATTTGACTTGTGGCCAGACGTACACCGCCCACACCAGCAAGCGGATTCAATGGGTTGATTCCTTTCCCTGGCTGACTAAACGTTTGCGCTGTTCTATTCCCACTGCTCGGAACCCACCCAGCAGCATTTGTTTTCGAGTTTAACTTCTGAATGACCTGCAAAATGAAAAAAAATTGTACCATTTTTCTCATACTCAAATAATCAGGGTTGCCACAAAATTTAGAAAATGAAATTCCCTGACACATTTTGGTGGAATTCCCTGACAATTGAAGATGTGACGGATGGTTAAGAAGGCATAATTGAACATAGTTTTCAGGCAAAATTTCTTGTTTGAAACCTCAAACCAATTCTAGAAAGCAAATGAAGGTGATTTAACAAATTTTCCCTGACATTTCCAGGTTTTCCCTGACTGTGGCAACCCTGAAAAATGTACATTCATTTACTTGCCATATATTGACGGTAAAACTCCTGACCACGCATCTCCGTTTGTGACTTGCAGACTTCCTGTCAAACTTTACTTTTTAAAAGGAAAACTACTCAATCATAATTCTTAAAAACTGCCTCGATTTTTCTTCTATGTGCAAAGAGAATTCTGTAAAAACTACAAAGAATGATGTAGATTTTTGCTATTTTAAAAAGTAGAACAGGAACAGCGATTTTAAAATGCTGAAAACGAGATACATTGGTTGGGAGTTTCACCGTTGATATATACTCTGACTATTAATAGAGATTTGCTCTAAAAAAAGTCAAAATAATTAGCTTTGGTGTCTTAAGTAAATCTTTTCAAACTTGACACTTAAAAATTTGGATAATTCACTCAACCTTTGGAAATTTAATGTTGTGATTGCTTCAATGCTTAGTTTAAGCTACAAGGAAAATTTTCAGACAAAAAGTAAATAAAAGTATTTGGTGCAGAGCCTCACAGATGATTCAGAGCTTGTGCAGTTTGGATGACCCCTGACATGACTTACTTCTTTTTTCCCCTTTATTCTTCATTAACATAGCTCTTGAAAATGTTCGGAAAAAATGGGCATACTGACTGATATTCACCAATGTATTTTCTGCTATATCATTTTACTTCACTGATTATCCATCTGCTGAACAACACCGACATTGTTTTTTCCCACACTCTAAGTTCTGTCCTTTTCCCAGCAATACTTGGTCTACTAAAACCAATTTTCAGCAACTAAAGGGGTGTTGCAACAGCTCTGGCTAAATTCCTGATGAAGGTTACAACATTAGACTTTTCTACTTTTAGTGGGACACTTTAATTTGTAAAATTTTAAGTTTGATCCTAAAATTAGCTTCCTGTTTTTAGAGAACATTTTAAAAATACGATACCTGATGTTTGATGTCCTCTCCGTTCCATACTACGTCATCTTCCCAATGCAACTGAGACACCATTAGAAATGCATCATCTGGAAAAGGCTCCGCTTTGTTCTCGGTCGGGGAACTCACCTGGTTGAAAGTCCAGAAATAATTATTCACACACTCATCTGACATTTTTACGATGTGCGTATGTCTTAGCCAATGGCTATCGTATAGTCGGAATGATTGATTGCCAGCGCGATAGGTTCAATTATCAGACGATGAGAGAGGTTAAAGTGTTAGAGAAAAGATAATTGACTTCAAAATGACTACTTTACATAGCTGCCATTCCATTTTAAATTTGGATGAGAATTGCAACATAGTGAATTTTAGTTAGATTAGGTTTTCTTTTTTTCCTGTCTAGGCCAAATTTCACGACACCGAACTCTTCCCCCTCCAATCAAACAAGGCTGAAGTACTCAATTCCCATGAATCAAGTTGCTATTTGCTTTCAACTTGTACTAAATTTCATACTCCCTCTAAAAGTTATGTACTTCAAACTTTCACCGTCAAAGATTTTTGTATTGGACTGAGCAGAACTCACCTGGTAAAATGAGGGATGAAACTTCTTCTTTATTCATATTGTGCTCAATGGAATTAGATCCAAAAATTTTTTATTGGAACTAAGTTCTGTCTCTTCCAATAAACTTGAAATAGCTAGCTGATAAAACTTACTTTTGGTTTAATTTTGAAGCCATAGTTGAAACCTTCTCCGGTTTCTGGAACGTCTAACATATCGTACCATACTTGTGCAGGACCGAATCTCCAATCTGCCACTCTTGGGCCCGCATCCGGGTTCTCGCTGTTTTCTTCGGTTTTTGGTGCTGATTTGTCGTCGTCAGGCCTCAAAAGCTTGTCCTTAAAAGAGGAGTCAGGATAAAAATTAATATATTCTTAGACTTTAATACTGTGGAACAGGATGAATATAAAAAATGAAAAAACATTATGGAAAACTTTGAACTACAGATGTCAAGGGCAAGCATCATTTCCACATAATTATGCCTTAATTATTGTAAAATATCGATGGCCAAAACGCAAAACCAGGTGTCTCTATTTGCAACATTACAAACTTCCGGTCATTCTTCGTTTATTCTTTGGAACACTACTTAGTGGATCAAATTTATTGAAAATTTTCTTGATTTCTTTTCTCTGTTAGTAGAATACTCTGTAAAAATTTCAGGCTATGGGACTGGCTTGTTTTTTTTCAAAAAAAATAAAATATGAATGGACATTTTGAAACATGGCAACAAACATGCGTCGTTTTGCACTTTGGCCATCAATATATTAAATTCCCCTTTTAGATGAAGACATTATAATTGACCACAGTTTTTTCTAGAGAAAATTATAATAATACCAATAGCCATTTATACTGATCTATAGAACTTGGAAACTTTTAATTTTTCGCTCAAAAAAGAAAAATGGTCGAAAGATACTTACTTCATCGTCAGATTGAACTTGGTCTAGTTCTGGGGGAGGAGCATAATTGAAGGCCCATCCCGGTTTTCGAGTTTCTGAATCAGAGCCCGAATCTGACAAATAACGCTGGTTCCCATCATCGTCTTTTTTCTTCTTCTTTCGTCGTTTCTTGACATTTCGCCAGATTTGAGGCAAACTGCTAGGCTTGCCAACACCAAACAGTCTTGAGAATCGCAATACCTAAGCAGCAAAAACAAAAAATGAGGTTATCGAAAGACTACTTGCCTGCAGACAGATTTACAGGAAATACGAGTGGTATGAGAGAAGTTTTGCAGATAGTTCATGCAATGAGATATCAATGCATTCTGGTGAGAAAATCTCATTCCAACACATGGATTCTAAGAGTTTGCCAAGAATGGGTCCACGATTTGATGTTCTAAAAAAAGTTGTTTTTTTTCATGTCACTCGTATGTACCTGAGGTTCATCAGATGCATGGTGACCAACTGCTGAACTACTGACACCGCTGTATCGATGGCTGAAGTACGAAACACTGTATCTCCATTGCAGCGTTTCAAAATCCCTACTCCTATTTTATTTTTTGAAGAGAAACAAGTAAACTCTATAGCTTGAGATTCATAAAGAATATTTTGCAATCAGAGACAAAAAATCAATAAATTTTTCAAGAAATCAAGTTGACTGCTTTTCTAATGAAAAATGAAAGTAGGACAGGAAGTCTGCTACGTCGCAAAACTGAGAAACATGGTTTTGCACTTTGTTCACCAATATGTATTAGAACTCACATGCAATACAGTTACCCTGACTATAGTCTGTGCAAACCAATTGCACAGAGTAAAAATTCGGGAATTTTCGGGCGAGCCAAGAATTGCACTGTCGGATCCCGGCGAGGAGCCGCTGGGTCAGCGCTGAGCTCACCGGGGTATTGTTCCATTGTGTCCACGCCAAGTCTTTACCTGGCGGCTTGACCCTTGTCATTAAGGCCCTCTGACTACTGGTGGACCAAAAATTGCACACCAATTTTTTTTATCATTTGCGAATTTTTCCTTCATTTCAACGAATTCGGATTTAGCTTGCAGTCCTGATGAAAAATATGTACAATTGTAGGTAAGTATAATGGTAAGTTATAGTATTCCAGAACTTTTTTGGAGTTTTTGGAAAGCGCTGAAGGAATTCGTGAGTTCTGTAATACAATAATTTACCATTATATTTACCTATAATTATATATATTTTTCATCAGGATTGCAAGATGAATCCGAATCAATTAAAATGAAGGAAAAATTCACAGATGATTGATAAATTGGTGTGCAATTTTTGGTCCACCAGTAGCCAGAGGGCCTTAATGACAAGGGTCCGGCCGCCAGATACCTAAAGGCCCGTCGTGGACACAAAGGGAACAATACCCCGGTGAGCTCAGCTCTGACCCAGCGGCTCCTCGCCGGGATCCGACGTTGCAATTCTCGGCTCACCCGAAAATGCCCAAATTTTTACTCTGTCTAATTGGTTTGCACGGACTATACCTTTGGAGCACCTGAGGTTTAATTAACAAACCCCAGAAAGGATGTTTTCTCCACCCTGTGTAAGTAATGCTCAGAAATTGGGGGAAATATTCACTGAGTAGAAAAGGTATGGATACGCACCTTGCCAAACCGGAAGTCAGGGAACAAGTCTCTAACATCAACACCAGCATACTTAGAGGGGAGCATTGCTGCCAGTGGGGTCTCAAGTTTCTTATTATCCTCATTATCGCTCGTTCCAATGACACCATCATTTTCTCCAAAGGAAGTTGGTGGCTTCAGGTCACAATTTACTTTGAGACCGACCTCTTCATCATCAGCATCATAATCTGTGGTTTCACCATTGCAATCATTTATTGACCTCAGATCAAAAGGTTCGCTGACATCCTCCGCAACTTCAGCAAAATCGGAGAAATCAACCGCTGAGGGAGACTTTAAATCATAATCATTGTCCTCTAGTGATTCTACCTCAAGTTTAACTGTACCATGCGCATCACCATTTGAAATAGGTACAGTGCCATTTGACTGATCAACAAGTTTCAGGTCATCGTTACTGATCACCTCATTGAGCAAAGTATTCAGACCAAACCGACCGAGAGATGACAAATGTCTTTTGGACTCACGGTCAAGGAAACCATCGTCTTCCAGTTCGCCAGATGCATCAACATTACCAAAGAGGAAATTTGTGAAGTTGAATTTTGAATTCGAGATGGAATCATCGTCACTGTCATCTCTGTCATCCATGGTAGGAATTTCATGTGTCCGGTGGGTAATTTGTGAGAGATATACTTACAGACTAAATCTAAATAATTTAATTAAAAATTCAGGCACAACACTGTTACTTTCAAATATAAACTGAGTTTCAAAGATTAATATTAATTATTTTACCCGTTCCCGTTATCACTACCCATCCCATCACGAGTTTTTTCTCCGGATTGTTTTCCTTTCCTTTTTCAGGTACGTTCACATTGTTAGTCAGCGGCTGCGGCTAGTGCCGCGCCTGCCACTACGCACACCAACTGCGGATTGCATGTTGTAGTGTGTGAACGTACCTTAATCTTTGATGTGTTGTGGTGTGGTTTGTTTTGACGTTCTCGGGTTCTCTTATCACTCCTATCGCAGTCGCAATAATTAAGGGAATTACTTATTTTATTGAAATTGAAATCCCAACAAGACCTATTATTACTCTTCATTCGTGTTGTTGTGCATATCTGTCCAGAGCTTAGTTGTTTTTTCGTGCATTTTTTACTTACATCCATGTAGCACACATATTTTTAGTCGCTCGTTACTGGTATTACGACTCTCCAAAAAAAGCTGTGCATATCATAATGATCCTTTTTGCTTACCCATGAGTCCTTTAAAAAATTTACACGATGACGACAGAAGTAAGAGAAGCTAGACTTGATGTAAGTCATTTTTAAACATGTTATAGGTTAATTTTTCCCAATAAGACGAGCCAAGGCTCGCAGTCGTACCGCTCATGCATTGAGGTCATGAATTAGGATTCTCTCAACCCTTAGTTCTCATATATCTCAGCCCTTAAGGAAATACTTCTCTGCTTGTTAATGTTCTTTGGTCAGAAACTGAATGTAGTGTTATCGATACGGCTTCTGCCAAGGCGTCTCCGTCGGTACGTTTAACTGAGCTGTACATTCACCCGCTCAGTTTCTTACTGAATATTGTCAGATTTTCCCTCTTAAAGTTCAAGGAAATTTATAAGGACTTGCTTTTTCGCTTCTTTATACCTCCATCTCTCATGTAAAATGTTAGTTCTCTCGAAACCTAACAAGGCGTAAGTAAGTATCTCCTAGAAATTGAGAATGAATTAGAGGTAAAAAGGCAGTTTCTGAAACCAGGCAATTATATTAAAAAATGTCAAGATTTGAAATTGTTCGTTTTCACGAAGAAAGTAAGGAAGTTTGAATCATCAGGTTAAAATTCTGTAATTGTGATTTTGGCATTCTCGTTTGTTTCTCGGCTGCTTTTTACACGTGGAATAAACATTTCTCAGTTCTTGAGAGTGGAAGGTGTTGAAATACATAGAGATGCACTGCTATGGGGAAGCATTATAAAGCTGGTGTGTACCATGCATTTTGCTTGTCAAAATAGGTCCAGGTTCTTGGGATACTTAAAAAATGTCTTTATTTCATTACAGATCTACCCTACTAACTACGATGGGCCAGTTCAAGGGTCCATGGATCTGCCCAATGCGCAGCAGAGTCAAAAAAATGGAGAGCCAGAATTCAACACCCTGGATGAACCTATCAGCACTACAATTGTAAGTTTTTCTCTCTTACACGGAAAGATTTGAGAAGAATGCAGACTTCTAGGATTTGTTAGGTAGTCAGGTTTGAATTCCTCCAAGAAGTTTGAAAGCCAGGGGTTTTTTTTCATTTGAAAAAACTGAGCGATGCACCTAAGTACTTTAAAGTTTCCTTCTCTTCTACCTTGAAGGGCTTTTTTTTTATGCGGATCGCAGTGGATCGCGGTGGATCGCGGTGAACATCGGTATTTTTTTATTCCGTTCCTCAGCGTGATCCAAGCGTTCCAGGTGGATCAGGGTGGAACGCTGGATCGCTCTTCCGAGGTGGGGCGAGCTCTGATCCACTGTGATCCTAACCTAATGCGAGGAAGTTGCCGTCCCCAAAGAATCAAAACAATAACAAATCGAACCAAATTCCAAGTTCGGATTTTTTTATCACTTGGAACACTTGGATCGGTCCGGATCGCTCAGGATTCCGATCCAGAGCGTTCCACTCCGATCCACCCTGATCCGCGATAAAAAAAAAGCCCTTGAGTAAATGCTTAGCACCTACTCAGTTCACATTTTTTTGTAAGATCTCTTGTTTGATTTTGTCAAGGAAAGCATTTTCATTTACTTAAGTAACTTCCAAAAATTCCAGAGGCAGGATTTTTTTGTCATTCAATCTCTTTAAAAATCTGATGAAAGAATCACAGCCATTGTAAACAATCTTTGGAGAAGATTTTGTAGGTATAAGCATCTTTTTAGATGAATGCAACAATCTTCAGATATGCTTGTGGAATTTTGATTAATTGAATGTTTTAAAAAAAATTTCAGATGCGAGATCTCAAAGCTGTTGGTATCAAATTCAAACATGTGTTGCAACCAAAGGAGAAGACAACCTTATTGAAAGAATGTAAGACAATTTATTTGATCTTGACCTAGATTAAAGATACTTCTCAATGATTTGAAACATTTCTCTTCAGAATCGGCTGCAGCTAGTTGGAATTTTATCATAGGATAAAAATTATAAAAGCTCATCCAAATTACAGCAAAGAGTTTAAATCTCTTGATGTTCCGAATTTATTTTATTTTTGTTTTTGTTTTCCCTGAAATAAGTATTTTCACTAGCCTTTATGGAAATATTCTGTCCATGATTAATTATGTGCTAATAATTATCTAAAACATGCTGAAATCAGGGGACTGTTAAATTGTAATTCTCAACTGGAAATCTCAGAAACTTAAATCAAATTTCTGCAATTTTGAAGAATCTCCATCAGTTTTACCCTAAAATAATATTTCAGCTAGCTGCCGATGATTCTAAGAAAAAATTGAAATTCAACTCACCCTAATGAGGAAGATTCAGTAATAGTTTAAAGTGATAATGTTCATCAGTTTTCCTCAGCAAAAATCAAATGTGATGAGAAATTTGTATTTCAAATTGAGATACATATTGATGGTTTAAGTCGGCAATCACATAACTCGGTTTGCGACGTCGCAGACTTCCTGTTATACTTCATTTTTTAAACGGAAAACTACTCAACGGCAATTCTTTAAAACTGCGGTGATTTTTCTTCTCTGTGTGAAGAAAATTCTGCAAAAACTTCAAGGAATGATGTCAATTTGTTCTCCTTTAAAGAAATAACATAGAGGCGGAGATTTTTAGACACCGTAAACGAGTTATGAGATTGCCGACTTACACCGTGGATATGTGTTTTGCTATCGATTTGGCATTGCTATGAAGCGTGCAGGTTTAAAAAAATGATAATCTTGTCTATCATTGGATTTTAAAAACTTATATCCTGAGTCAGCTGAATTTCATTCTGCATGTTGAAAAAATGGCAATTTATGTAAGGTGATGGTGGGTGAACATGTAGGTAATTGAAGTTTCATTCAATTGTTGTACATTAATACCCTTGTCGGTCTGTTTTACCCGTTTCACTTGCTATAATTGATGACTACTTTTTTCATTTCAGGGGATTTGTGGGGACCTCTATTGCTGTGCACTTTCATGGCTCTGTAAGTTACCTCCTTCTCAAGTAATTTTAGCCTGTCTTCCCAAATATAGTAGGCTTATCTTGCTCAATAAGTGCTATAACGTCTTGCTGAGTGGGAGAGCTCTGAAAGAACAGCCAAGCAAAGTCCCCAGCATGTCAAGGAAAAATGCTATTTGAACTTTAAAATTTTGTCAAATTTCTCCAACATAATACTTATTTTTTTTAGAATAGTCACAAATATTTTGCTCGAAAATTTTTAAATGCGATGTCCAAAACTGCGAATGAAATTCTCAATGAATATCAAAGAAAAATATTCACAATGTTCTTGAAAAAAGGCAATTTTCACATAAGTTCCTCTATTCCTCACAATAGCAGCAGAAATTGAGAATGATAGGAAAAGTTCAGGAAGGGCCTTGCACACAAAGATTTGGAAATTCCCCATAGTTGAATATTTGACGTATTGTTTTTCAGAATTGTCCACCACCCTTGCCCCCCCCCCCCCCCCCCAACGCTGTTTTCAAGGTACAGACCGAGAAGAGTGCTGCTTTGAGCCAAGATTGCTTATTAGTCAGCGCAGGTGTAACAGTAATGTCAATATGATGCTGGTCCACGGAGAGATTTTTTGTTTACTTGATTCTGTTGCTCTGGGATTTTGGACGATTTAAATGGGGGTTATCTGAGAGGTCCTTTAAGGAAGTTTCAGAAGTACTGAAAAAGCATTGGAAATATTCAAATGATCAGGAATTTGTATGTTCCATACATTTGTTCAAACGATTACCATGAGACTTTTACATTGAGAAACTCAGCATGTGTATTATAAAAAGAGGTGGAAGTAAAGTCTGCAAGAGCAGTCATTTTGAGAGTTATCTCAAGTAATCCAGAAATAAGCAGTGACAGGTACAGTGAGGAAAATACTGCTATTCCTGAAGTTCATCATTCTCAAAAGTTCAGTTTTTTTCATTTTGATTGAATTGGATGTATTTCACATTCATTGCTGTCAAATGTTGCAGGATGCTGCAAGGGTCCCAAGACAAGGCCAACAATGAAAATGATGGCGGTCCGGAATTCGCTGAAGTTTTTGTTATTGTTTGGATAGGTGCTGCTATCGTTACAATAAATTCTAAACTTCTAGGAGGCAATATGTAAGTTAATAATTATTAATCAGATTTTCCAGTAGGAACCATGTCATTAGTTTCATAGAGTCAGCCATGTTTGTATACACATAAACTAGAACTAAAACACACAGACAATAACTGAAACAAAACAGGGGAAAAACTCATTAAAATTAAAACAACCCTGAGTAGTTAAAATTTGGCCTGACTCATATTTGTTTTGAGCAAATCCAAGTGCCTTTAAAATATCAAAAGGCATTTGTCATCCCCCCCCCCCCCCCATTTCACTGTATTTTCTTTTAAGTAATGAAGTTTTTTATCAAGCACAAATAGACTTAATTTCAAAAGGATTTGACTGTTTCCGACAGTTGGAAAATAAATGTTCCTACTAATAAATCAGTATAGTTGCAATGTATCAAAAAGTTTATATTCCTGACCGCAAAAGTTTATTTATGAACAAAGACTTCATCTTTAAATTTTTTTCCCCTCCATTGGTTCTGACGAATCAAATAAATCCCCTCTGATTCGTAATCGCTTGGTCAGGACCTAGTTTTTGTTTTGTTATTAAAATCTAAAGCATCGATAGATTTATATTATTTATAAAATTTTATCTATTATTTTTCAGATCATTTCTGCAGAGCGTTTGCATTCTAGGATACTGTTTATTGCCTTTAGCAATCGCGCTCATAGCCTGTAGATGCCTTGTATTCCTATTCTCTCCTTCAACATTCCTTTTCTTCACAAGTTTATGCATATCAATGTCAGGATTTTTATGGGCAACGTATGGTAAGTAATTAAAAAATTAATTAAGTTAAAAAATTTAAATATGGTGTCTTCAATCTTTTCTGTTGATATAGCGGGTATCTCAAGTGAAACTCCAAGTCTAAGCCAGTGATATTCAGTTTCCTTTTATCATAGTTCATTATTGAGGCCTCTCTCAAAAATGTTGTTTGCTAGCGGGTTGTATGTATGTTTTTTACATCTTTAATCGTTCATGGGGGAAGAAACCTTAGTGCATTAAGACAACTTGTTCAGAAAAGCGATTTTTATCGTAAAGTTGCATTTCAAATCGTAACTCAATGATTTTGACATTTTCTTGCAGTCCAAGATTTGCCGTAATACATGGATGGTGAGATATATTTTGCACCTTAAGCTTGAAATCAAACATTATCGGAACATTTTCATCATCTCAACACTTTCCTTTTGTTTTGTTATGTTTCAGCATCGCTCTTGTTTCTTGGCAACAGTCAGCCAGACGGAAAGAAAGCTCTGGCAGTTTACCCAATATTTTTGTTTTATTTTGTCATAGCCTGGCTAGTTTTAGCGTCCAATGTTCATTAATTCCATTGTCTTGCGTTCTTGTGTGATTTTCTCATGCTCTCGATTTTACGTTTGCAAAAGACTTTAATGTTGTTTTCATTGTTTTATTATTTTTTTAAAACTTGTTTGATTTGTGATAACAGTATACATGTGCATAAAATCCAATTCTAATCTCCTTCTCATTTCCCTCAAACTTTTTTTAAACTTTTATTTGGACGGATGTAGGGCTGTTCAATCGGTTGTCGGTAAGCCACCGAAACAGTTCCGTTAAGAAAAAGTTACGATAAGAGCGCTCTTACCGATAGCGATCAGAGTTTTCGGAGCTGGCGAAAATAAGCTGTTGCCAATTGTACATCTATTTTACGCGCCGCCGCGCCAGGCAATCTGATAAACCAACACACGGGGCAACAATGTATTGAGTGCGAGCTCTCAAAACTCCGATAAGGCCGGCTGTTGTCGATATCATGGCCACTGTCGGTACTGCCGCCAGTTTCAATAAGAGACGATGTCGATAGTGTTCCGGTAAGAATTCGTTTGAACACCCCTAGACGGATGGCAGATTCGGCTGTAGTTAGGTTGATTCCAGTCAAAAATGCAGTCTTCAAAATTCAATGGATTTTTAATTTTCTGGACTTGTTCTACAGAAAATATGATGAAAGCAAGGAGTCAGTCTCCTTATCAAGCCCTGATTAAAAAAAAATTTGCTATCAAAAATGAAAAGCAAAGTATGAATACTTTTGATGATTTTATTTTTTATTTTTTTTTTTCGATAACAAGAACATTAACAAGAATATAAAATAAACAAAATTCAATTAATGAGAAGCAAGGAATGATACAGGAATGACTGCCAAATCAGACCAACCTACTGCTTATAAATTCTTCGGTGCATTTCACATATTCAGATCTATAGCTTCCATAGAGTACATAGAGTTGTAATGTAAGTGGGAGAGCTGGCGCCACTTTTAAGCATTTTCCATGTCCCGAATTCCGAGACTCCTGTGTGACGCCGGGTCACTTTTTCGATACGTAATCGATTGTTTGCGATACACGGGTAACCGGCCATCCGATGACAACAACAACAACAACAACAACAACAAAGGAGATAGGAATTACCACGTATTCCACACCGCCATTTTGGATCGAAAATGTATCGAAAAAGCGACCCGAACTCGGCGCACACCGGGCTCGGAATTCATCAAGCAGAACATGGCGCCAGCTCTCCCACTTACATTACGACTCTATGTACTCTATGATAGCTTCAATAAGAAAGCTTGATAAATTAAAGCACTCTTTCAAATAATGTTATTATGTACAAAAAAAACAAGTATTATGTACATAAATTGAGAACTTGAAATGAAAAATATACCTTGATGACCTCTTTTAATGCTTTTTGGTTGGGAAATTAAATTCTTCGACTAAATTTTTGGTACTAGGTACCTACTAAATTTTCAAAATATTCACTACTTTTTACTCACAATACTTATTCTATGCGACAGATCAGAAAGGTTATTTTGGTGTGTCTGCTTACCTCAATCAGACTTTCAGTTTCAGGGAATCACCTTTAACTTGAAGGCTCCATTCTTCAGGAGCATACATTTTCCTATGTATTAATATTATTGCTACAAAAAGAAGTTTAAGTAGAGTAAACTAATGCAAGAATTAGTAAAAACCGGTAAATCCACATTACCCTACAAGAGATCAATACATATGTGCTGCTGTTCTAAGTTTGACACTCTTTCTGCCAATTTTTAACGTTCAAATTATTTCGTTTGGTATTCTACTACATAACCCTGCAAGCAAACAGAGGATGTCATCTATAGCTGTCTTACACAACATGAAAAAAATGAATGCCGTGCTTACATAATGAAAGAAAAAAATTGTCGATTTTTAATCACCCAAGTGGTTTCTTAAAGTCTTCGGTATGATTGAATACTGACTATTCTTTCTTTTTAAACAAAGAAAAAGAAATTGTATTTAAATAAATTTCCCATTTAGACACAGCTCTGTAAGTCCATTTTCTCAAAATGCCAATTTTACACATTATGTTCTCCTCAGTGGAACAGTAGTATTGATGCAAGGCACCAGTGGAGATGATATCGCAACAAAAATAAAAAAAAAGACTTGCTCAAAGAGCAGTACGCTAGAAGATATAGATGGACATGCTTAAATGACGAGCATAGCATAGCCCATAGCAATAACACAATCTAACTAACATCACCTAAGACATTTAAGCGTATAAGTAGATTTGCAGGACTCGGAGCAAAGACTCATTTGGTAAAAACTAAAAAGGACATTGTGACGAGAGAGGCTCAAGAAAAATGTTCAGCGTGCTCTAGTTGATTTTCCTGTACGAAAGTATCTTCCTTCTGATATTCTTGTTTGTAGTATTCTTCCATGAGTTCTTGAAGGTTTTTCTCTAGACTCGCTACCTCGTCGTACATGTGAGCAGCTCTGTAAAATTATCAAATTGTAGCGAATAGTTAGTATACCATGATTTGCCTGTTAATGCAAAATAAGTTTACGTGCATTAAAGGGTTTAGAAAAGGACATGCCTGGATCAGAAAGATATGTCGATGGCCAAAGTGCAAAACCACACAACTCTGTAAGCGATGTACTTTATTTTTTCTTTGGAAACTGGTGAACGTAATTTCTTGAGAACTTTCATAATTTTTCTTCCCTGTTAGCAGAATATTCAATCGAAATTTTAAGTTATATATAGTTGAGTTGTTTCCATTAATGTTGAAAAATGGGGAATTTATACAACTGGAAAGCTTTGGAGGGCGTTTCAAATTTTTCCAAGTTGGTGGTTGCTTTGAAGCTTCAATGTAAAAAGCATACGCCTTACCTTGCTTGCTTGATGTAGCCTCTTAAAATGTTCATTTGCTGGATCATTGGATCTTCTGAAGTGTACATTTGTGCATTTTCAGGCTTCCAACCCTCCTCCAACGTAGCACCACCCTACAAAGAATTACAAACGTAACAGATAATCATTGAAAATCGTAACGATCAGTAATAAAGAATATAAAATCCCTAACAAGAGAGAAATCATGAATCAGTGTTTTGGGGTTTTAATCATAGTCGCTTCTTAAACTGCTCCTTTCCTTGAGAAGCCCCACATGGTTTACAATGTAACCAGTAGGGAAGCCTTGGACTAATCATGATTAAATAGACAAGTTTTGCAAATTTTCAATAAAATTCAGCAAAAAGTCTTTGAAATTGGATGAGATTACAATCATTTGTCACTACAAAAATTACAATATACAAAAAAGAATCTTCTGAGATTTTGAACATCTTTAAGGTAGGTGCATACCCGACTTAAATTTTTCAAGACATGATAGAATATTTTCTTTTGTATTCTGTATTTTTTGTGGCTGCAAGTCATTGTCATTCCTTGTAAGGATCCATTTTCAGAGTCATAACACTGGATTTCATTTTAGGTTCGCAAAAGTTGTTTATTTTATGATAATGTGATCAAGGCTTCCTTAAAACCTCTTTATTCGCACTGTAAACCACTTAAGGACTCCTCAGGAAAAAAGCTGTTTATGAAACGACCATGAATACTTACTGCCCAAAAAGATTTCTTTAGAAAGCACATGAGACTTGGGCACCAGGAGTTTTTTCATGAAAGATTCCCCAAAGCCTATGATATATTGTTGAATCTCTAGTTTGACGCAGAAAAGTTGATAGGTTTTAAGAGTATGTGTACCTTACAACCTGAAGTGAAAATATTGATTCTCCCAATAACCCACTATTTTTCCATCCTTTCCTTGCCTTTAAGCCCAATGTCATTGTTAGGCTGATATAAGCCCAATGTCATTGTTAGGCTGATCTTTAATTTTGATTTCAAAAGAGCATGAGAATCACTGCATTGCAAACATTGTACATATTTAATTTGAGCTGAAAATTGAATCTTTAACCGCAAATTCGCGACCAGAATTTGTTGAAAGCTTTAAATCTTCAAAGTAGTGCGTAAATTAAAGGCCTGTCTAGTTAAAATCTATTTAAAGAATGCCTGAAAGAAAGAAGAATGTTGCGGAAAATTTGGCTGTCATCACTTAAAAGAAAATTCATGATGATTACCTCATTCTTGGAGGTTTGAAGATGAGAGACTGATGTTCTGATATTAGGCGTCCTCTGAGAAATCTGAGATTGCTTCTCTTCCTGTATCCGTTGTTCGATTTCACATCTGTTGAATAAACATTAAATATTATTAAATTTTGTTAAGCAATAAATTTTTTAAGATAATTAATTCTCTACATTTTGAACTTTTTTACCTGCATTGATGTAACTGATGGGTTTATTAACTGTGAGCTGTTGACACTGAGTAAATAAGTACTCGAATTAATAAACAAAACTCACTTTTTTAGAGCACCGACACCACCAGAGACATTTCTGAGTCTTTTGCCTCCTTTCTCAACAGTCAGAAGACTCCGAAAATTGCATGGTATTTTAAGGAATGTTCAGTTAAGTTACTTCAATTAGTCCAGAGCTTGTTTAATCTTTATCTGTTTTCAGTGGAAGGTCTGGATGTAAAAATGTAACACAAGATTTATTTTAAAAACAAAATTGCTTGAAGAAATTTGGTATTCTAATTCGTTGCTATTTTTGGAAAAGTTTATGCGTTCATCGAAGTATCTTAAATTAACGATAACTTCGGAGGCACTTTATGTCATTGAGGGCGCAGTGCAAAAAAAAGGTGTGCCTGATGCGACAATTCGTTGACATAATAAATTAATAAGTTGCTGGTCTTTACAGGCCGTTATTGTACCATTTTAATTTGAAAATGAAAACAGCACTTTTCAGAGAACCATAATTGGAAAATTAACATTTAAAATTCAAGATATCTTTTGAGACTTCATCTAGAAATTCAATTTTCTTTTTATAAATAAAGTGATACTTTGCTTTATCAGATATTGTTCAATTTTGAGTAGAAATTAAACATATGTACACTCGGAAAACTAGGGAATGATTAACCTTCGTTTTTCCTGTAATCCGAGGAGTTGTTCTTCCGTGGGTAAAGATGGAAGTTGCAACAGTTCCGTGCACAGGTATGACTTGGTTGCTACACGAATTGCACTTTGTAAGCGAAGTTGAAGCTCAGAGATATTTGCACCATTCTTTCTGCCAAAGCTTTCTATTTTCCGACTAAAAAGAGAAAGAACATTTCGAAATTAAAATGGGAAGAATTGAATACAATAGCATCCTTTTAAACCTGCATAATTAAGCACCATGTCTATGAGATAGTATAAAAAATATAAAATGAGTATCAAATTGGGAATCAATACCTGGTTGTATCTATGTTCTCGGCTAATTTTCCGATTTGCAACCTGAGCGTTTGAGCATCGCTTAGTTTGTACATCGTTTCCCCTGCACTGAAACAGAAATTATGAAATAAACTATGACAAACTGATTGATAAGGATTGTAACTATGAGATAAACTTACACAAAAATTTTTATATATTAGAGAAAGAGCAAATTCTCATTAGTAAACAAAAAATTTGGAATACTGATTGTACAGAGTGGTTAACTCTAACAGTAACTTAGGTCTTTTTTGTAAATTGAATCAAGCCCAATCCACATAGGTCAGTCATTACGCATGTTTGTGAAATCCACTTCCCTGCTTGACTGCAGCCCGTATAATGCAGGAAAAACTCAGACAAAAATGATCCCATACAAAATTCATTGCATTTTAACTGCCTGTCGTCACTGTGCAGTGGGGTCTTAAAATTGTTTGGCAGAAATGACTATTCTGTGTCGATTGGTTGTAAATGTATTTGATACTACAAGGTCTGTCCGGAAAGTATCCAACCTTGTTGATTATCTCGCCATCAACGGTTGATAAGAGGCTGGGGCTTGGGATTATTTTTGCAGGGACTCTCCTAAGTGCAGGTGCACATCTGGATTATCACTCGTTGAATCAGTCGTTGGTAATTTGCTGATTAGTGCGTGCTATTCTGCTGTGATCGTCAGCTTTCGTTTTTCCTAAAAAAAAGGAGTTAAGGAGAGTGGGGTGGGAAGAGTTTGTGAAGAAGATAATCACAGGGGACGCGTCTTGGTTCTATGGGTACGACCCTGAGACAAAAGTGCAATCGTCAGTTTGGATCGCACCTGGGAGACCTCGCCCGTAGAAAGTGCGGAAGAGTTGCAGCAATGTGAAGACAATGTTGACTGTCTTCTTCGATCATGAAGGTGTCGTCCATCATGAAAACGCTCCCCTTGGCCCCTTGAGCTACATAAAGTTTCTCGGTAGCTCTTTTTATTCATACTAGAGCATTTGGGAGCATATTCATGCAGTTATGAGTCCCTGCAAAAATAATCCCAAGCCCCAACCTCATATCAACCGTTGATGGCAAGATAATCAACAAGGTCGGATACTTTCTGGACAGACCTTGTAGGGTTAAATATTGCAGAGATATTGAAAGCCACCGGGGAATGAAGGAATTAGATGACACAGTTGAAAGAATTGACGATGAGATAATTATAAGTTTTTTTTAGTAAGGCTCATATTACAGTAATCCTTTTGAAAAGTTGAATGCCAGAGCTCAATTTTTCAGTTGAATATTCGATTTAAAATCTATCTTACGTTAAAAGCTCCAAAAGTACTTAATTCTTTTAGAGATGTCAACGACGGAGGGGGGGCAGGGATAGGCAACTGAACCCTATATATTTGGCATTTAACCTTTTACTTGTGTAGTTTTTTATGGCATTTTGAGGGATTTATTGAACTGTGATGTACTCATTCGCAATGGAGCAAAGTCACACAGAATAATACTTATTAGTATATGTATATATGAAATTAGGAAGACAGGCCAGGTTTCACTTACTTCAAAGATTCACTCATTTTCAGGAACTGTTGAGTTAGTTTGTTTGCTTCTTTGTGGAATTCACTGAGGATTTCATAATATTCTGCAAGCAAAGGTTTACAATTCCTTGTGTCCGTCATCAATTTCCGATTTTCGAGTAACTACAAAAGAAGAAACAATAAACACATTACATTCCTTGTAGAGGAAAAGCTGCTGAGCTAGGAGAAGAAAAAAAACCATTGATTTTATTTCTCTCTCTAAATGAAGTATTTTCTGACTTTAAAGTCAATTATTTCAGGTAACCTGTAGATTATATCTAGCAAGTTTGGGAAAAAGTCTGAGTCAGCAACTAAGTTTTCTATGACTATAACTATTATCTAAGCTGAAAATTATGATACGAGGGGCGTTCAATAAGTAAGTATCCCCCCCTCTCTAAAATCCATAAGAATGGACCAATTTTAAAAAACTTGGGCTCAACATCTTCCTTAGGATATTTTGAGTTCAACAAAACAAACCGCAACAAAATCGGACCATGTGCGGCCGAACGCGAGCCGTTTGAACGCGCCGAGGTGCTCGACGCTCCCGCCAAATCTGCAAGGATTTGAAGTCCGCTACAGGAGAAGAGCTTCTCTGCCAAAGCCTCGGTCGTTCATCACTGACGAAAAATCAAATAAATTTGTGTAGAATAAGGGGCTTACCTCACTTCTCCACATAACCAGCTCGATCCAAGCAAGTCTGATACTGAGACTAAGACTAAGAGAACAGCTTTTGGATGCCTCGTGCGTGGAAGTCTTTCAGCTGACTGCGGATGAAAGAGTGGACGGCTTGTTTGACCTCTTCCACTGATTCAAAATTAACTCCTCCGAGTTCAGATTTCAGGAACGGGAATAAATGGTGGTCTGGTTTGCCATTTATTTCCGTATCTGAAATCTGAACTCGGAGGAGTTAATTTTGAATCAGTGGAAGAGGTCAAACAAGCCGTCCACTCTTTCATCCGCGGTCAGCTGAAAGACTTCCACGCACGAGGCATCCAAAAGCTGTTCTCTTAGTCTTAGTCTCAGTATCAGACTTGCTTGGATCGAGCTGGTTATGTGGAGAAGTGAGGTAAGCCCCTTATTCTACAAAAATTTCTTTGATTTTTCGTCAGTGATGAACGACCGAGGCTTTGGCAGAGAAGCTCTTCTCCTGTAGCGGACTTCAAATCCTTGCAGATTCGGCGGGAGCGTCGAGCACCTCGGCGCGTTCAAACGGCTCGCGTTCGGCCGCACATGGTCCGATTTTGTTGCGGTTTGTTTTGTTGAACTCAAAATATCCTAAGGAAGATGTTGAGCCCAAGTTTTTTAAAATTGGTCCATTCTTATGGATTTTAGAGAGGGGGGATACTTACTTATTGAACGCCCCTCGTAGAACTGAGGATGGAAAAGAATTCAGAAGCATATAGGTTGCAATAATTTCTCAATACTTGTACTTCTCAGAATAGTTGATTCTCATAGAAACCACCTGTCAAACGGCTGGTCCATTTCTAATAAGTCATGCAAATTGCATCTTTCGAGGAGCGAGAAGGAGAAGACACAAACTCACCCTGTAGCAATGGATACATAGTCGCAACTCTTGTTCAGACGGCGGGGACAGCTCTTGCTCCTTAGGACCCATTAGAATTTCTTCTAAACAAAAGAGGGAAAAATACAGACTTGTTAATGGTTTATGTGAGGAATCCAAATAACACACCTAAGACTCTGCTCAGAACTTTTAGTAAATAATAGCAGGACCTCGAATGCTCAAAACAACATTGCAACCGGTACAAATGGGTAGCAAAATAAGAGAGGAGGAGTTAATATGCTTACTAAAGTGACTAAAAGTGGAGCAATTAACACCTCATGTTTTTACGGTCGAATCTTGTAGCGTACCTTGAAAAAAAAAGTCTGGCAAACGACAAGTTTTGACCTCCAATATTAATTAAATTATTGCTCTTCAAAACGCATAGTCTTTGGTAGTACACATTCTGTATGATTTACTTCAATCTTTCGTTTTTTTTTTCTTTTTGCTGCAATGCCTAAATTTTGATTGAAAATTTTTCCCAAGATCTGTGAACTGTCGATTTTCATACAGAAACGGCAAAAATCCTCGACAAGAGTACACAAACTTCTCAATAGCATGATCAGTGAGCTATGTAAAAAAGAGAACTAGGTCAGTTTGCGGCAATCTAAAAAATCGCGCATCATTTGCATTACTGCAGATAACTTAAAATATGAGGAAGCATTCCTTTGAAAGTCACCACTTTGAGAAACCAAAGGAAATGAGGGATTTTAAAAGTAGGAGGGCCAAGGATTTTCTGCACCTCTGATGATCCGCAATGGTGAGCAGTGATGATTAACAAGGCCTGTGCTCAGACTAATGTACGGGACTTGGCCTTCACTTGATTTGGGTCTTAGCTCACCACTTATAGATATTTTAACTTTTTTTCAAACCTCACTTGCTGTTTGTAGATTGAGGAAATGACTGCAGTCATGACACATGATAGCACCACACAGGCGACAATGGTGCTGCCGCCGTGCCAAGTGAAAACTCCGCGTGCACTCTGGACACCTGGAGACATTCGCACCATCTAACCAAGGAACCACGGCTTGCTCATGGGCTGAAATAACAACATAATGAATAAATACATGACAAATAAACTTCAAAAAATTATAATTGTTTTAACGGTCGATTTCATGCAAATTTAAATGAGACTAAAGCCTACTTATAGGACCTGAAACCTGCATGAAGAGTTTCTAGCTGATCTGAGCACAGAATGCAAGGGCTACGTGGATGAGGGAATGTTAGGGACAAAAAAACATTCTATGATTTCAAAATCTACTTTCTTAAATGCAATTGGCTGAAAATATTGCTGAATTACATCTAAAGTATGTCAAACATCTGGGAAATTGAAAAAAAGAAAAAAGTTCAACAGTTTCCAAGTAAAGACATTGATTACGAAAGGAATTGACATTGATTATGAAAGGAATTCATGCAATGATGTGATGTACAAGCGGGATCGTTGTTCCTGTGAAAAATAGTTTTCCATAACCTGCTATACATCACTCAAAGGACCACAGGAAATAGTTCGGGCATAGACTTTTCTCGTAAAGAAAGCCTTTCTCCTCAATAGTATCGCACCTGTCTTCGGCACTCGTGTTTTCCTTATCCTCTCCTCATTGCAGGATGCGTCGCCTTGCAATTACCTGGAGACAAGGACTCCACATCTTATCTGATAAAATTAGTCAGTCTCTATATAGGTGATAGGTAAGTCTTCGATTAAGAGCGTGGGTCCGGACCACTTTTCTGTAGCCACCGGAGCTGTGCACTGCGGTGTATGCTGGGTTACGGAAAACTATTTTTCGCAGGAACAACGATCCTGCTTGTATTTTCACTACTTTGTTTGGGGAACAACAAATTCGGATGAACACTGGTGGAAAACTAGAATTCAGAATTTTTAAGAGGCAAATTCTTTGAGAATTTTGATAGGAGCTGGTGGTCAGTTTTCCTTCAGAAAATAATGGAGCAGAGCAGAGACTTACGATATGGCAATCTGAGTTACGCATTCTTCGATTTTAGCCATTGATGCGTGTCTCCTTGTTTCAACATTCAAATCTGTTAGGTACCAAATGAGAAAAATTTTGACTATTTCATACTTGAAACTGTCCATGAAAAAAGGAACTTCGATGTATGGAAGCAGGTTTTGAAATGATGAAGTTGAGTCAAAAAATTAAACATTGATTTTTCACAGAAAAACACTTTCTAGTGTCTAGAAAAATAAGCTGGAAAGCTTTAGTTCATTGTTCCAATGTTACATCTTCATCGAGGGAATTTCTGAAATTCAGCAAGAAACAGGATAGGACAACCACTTTTGGCAATCAATGTTTTACTAAGAAATTCTACAAAAATCTGTCCATCTTAGCAGTGGCTGCAAAACTTTACCTTTTTTCTTGACTGGATCATGTGGCATACCCATCAGTAATTTATCTAATCGAATTATAAGTTTGTTTGTTTCGGCAGAGAAGCGTTCAATCCTGTCATTGCGAATGCGCTTGAAAGCATCTGTGTGACACTTAAAAGATCCTGAAAAAGAAACCAATGAAAAGGAAATTGAGTTAAGCATCAACGGTTTCTAGTACGAATCTCAGTTTTGTTTAAAAGGCTTTACAGCACTTGATCAGACTACTTTTTTATTTGAAGAATTTTCTTTAAGGTGAGTTAAAAAAATTAAACTTTCAGATTTTTTACTGTATAGAATCACATAAAACTTTCGAATTGAGATGTTTTAATATGAAGCAATCAATTCATAAGCACGTAGTCAGTCCCGCTGCTCCTCTAAAAATAAATTCATAAATCCCTATAAATAACGATAGTGGCACAGAGATTCTGCCTATATCAGCCAAGCATAAGGGAAGTATTTACCAACAAAAGACTAAAACGACAAAGGTTTGGAAAGGAGATACATATGCTGAAAGTTTCGTTCCTCCATGGGACTTAATTTAAAAATCAAAACTTACAGTTAAATATTCACAAGCCAGATACTTTTTGTCAGCTTTCAATTTTGAACGTGATAAGAAATGCTTATAGATGAGCTCAAAACTTTCACTTGGTTTGCTTTTGCTAAATGCTACCTAAAATTTTAGCACAAAACCTTGACTACAGTTGTGCGGAAATTTTTTCTCTCCTGAGAGGTAGGACGATTTTTCATTGCTGTGTGGAGCATTTTCATTTAAAAAAAAAATCATTTACCATAATGAACAAAATGTTAGGCCCTGTACACCATTCAGTGAGTAGTTAGCTAGTTGTTGCTTTGGTGCTTAATTTATGTCCAATGTGCAAGAATTTAAAAAAGAATAATGTGTGGAGTCTTTGATTGCCATACCTATAGTTTGTGGATTAACAGCTTCACTGGTTATTATACTGGAGACTGGTTGCACCTTGCTCGAACTTGAGGCACCAGGGCTTGCCACATTATTTTCATCTTGTTTCAGAATCCTTTTCTTGGCTTTCCCAAATATGTCTGCGACAGTAAAGAAAAATACAATCAGTGAGTTGAAAATATAAAAAATGGAGAGATGATGTTCAACAACTGAGAATTCAATTTTTTTGCCGTTTGAAACTACTTAAGATGGGGAGATTGACTCGTTCTTGACCATTTTTAGAAAATGATGAGTAAATATATTTTGCCGATATTGATACCTATCATAATAGAATTTGGCTGTGTATTGAGAGCCAACGTGCAATGCCACGTAATCCCATAACAATGTTTCAAATTTTTGCTCCTGTGCTACTTTTTTGAAGAGAAGCAAGCCAATTTTACAGCTTGAAATTCATAATTAATATTCTGCTGACAGAGAAAAAAACTCAACCAAGTTTTCAAGAAATTACATTGACTAGTTTATCAAAGAAAAAATAAAGCAGGACAAGAAGTCTGCAACATCACAAACGGAGGTAGAGGTGTTGTCAGCTAAGTTGACGGTTGTTTACTTTCGGTTTGCAAGCTTCAACGACAAAATTTGGGCCTCTGCACAAAGCAGCGTTTGCTACTATCCACCTTGAAAACATCCGTCTCATGATCGTATCATAAAGAAACTACTTATCAGTGGCTGTGATTTCTGTGCGGCTAAAAATTAAAGTGTTACAAGGTTTGAAAGCATTAAACAGCTAT
Source organism: Bemisia tabaci (assembly GCF_918797505.1). Lineage (NCBI taxonomy): Eukaryota > Metazoa > Arthropoda > Insecta > Hemiptera > Aleyrodidae > Bemisia > Bemisia tabaci. The sequence continues at coordinate 1,420,639 of NC_092798.1, forward strand.
CTAAGCTTAGGTTCTTGCTTCTGCGAGCGTCAGATGTTTTCATGTGGATAGTAGTGATGCGAAAACGCCAGCAAACCGAAAGTAAACAACCGTCAACTAGGCTGATGACACCTCTACAAGGTTTTGCACTCTTTTGATATATTTGCCAGGCTTTTAAAAGTATCTTAGGAAACGCAGGGATTTGATGATAGTGGATTTTTTCATTATTTACGATCACAATTTTCCTTGACGAAGAAAGGTTGATGAAATTGAGATTAAAAGTAAAATACTGACCTTTTAGTGATTTCAAAATATCCTGTTCCTCTGAATGCTCTTCTTCATAATGTTTAAGTAGCTCAGTGGCATTCCCGAGGTCAGTTTTACAGTTAGGACAAATGAATCCAAAAAGGACAGGAGAGTCATCCTCAGCCATTTTGATAAATTTGAATGCTGCTAGATAGACTGAAATTCGATAGTATAACAATTTAATTAAGTGACTTAACATAATTTAATCATCTGAGCAATAAAATTAATTTAAGATGCATGCAAAGGTAATTATTCTTATTATAGGAATGACGTTCAGACAATGAAGAATAGCAAATCCCAAGTTACAGGTAATGTTCAGGAAGCTTTCCAGTAAGCTTATACTTTCCGCCTTTTACTAAACTTCCAGCATGATCATTTTGGTCAATTTTAGTATACTTCAATGGTATTTTCTTCTTCTTTTCGTACAATTCAACACGAGAAAAAATGCTTTGGGCACCCGTGAGTATCACTCACTCAACTTAAATACTGTTGAACAGTAAAATTTAGAAATAACTAGGTTCAAAACTGGAATTCCGTTGTTCATTCAGTGAAAATTTGATTATACTTAATTTCTATGAGAAGAAAAAACCAATCCTCAAAAATGTTAACAGTAAAAAAATAACTGGTACTAATCAAAATTCATCCATTGTTTTTAGAATTTTTAAAGCAATTTAACGACCATCGGTATGGTTCGTATGGATGAATCACCCTGAGTGAACAAATCTTGTAGAATTTTCTCCTCATCTACTCTTTGGCTGTTCACCAATGCTAAGAATGAAAGAGGCTGGCTCTACAGTTAACTGTAAAAACATATTCTTTGTATTTCTGTCATCACACTTGATGGTTTAAGAAGCATGGGTGTAACAAAATTTGTCCTCAGCGCCCATTTTTTCATAAGAGCAAAAAAATGTTCAGTTCAAAGGAAACTATACTAGAGTCTAAATGTATGCGCATACACTGAGAGATATTATACGCAGAGTAAGCAACTACATATAACAAGAGGTGCGACATCTGCCAATGAGCATGCCCTCAATAGGAGATTAGAAATAATTTGTTTTGTCGTCTATGCCTGGCTGTATTTGAACCTATATACAGATGCGGTGACAGATAATTTTGATTACATTGATGCAGAAATTAGAGCTCAGGTTCATTGACAAATTCATCTATATTGTTTGTTTAATAAAATACTTGTAATCTTAAATGCAAAGACTCAAATCTTAATTACCTCCGCAACATGAAGTATCAGGGCCTAGAGTAAATTTGTGGGATCCGCAGAATTAGTGAACAACAATACACAAATTGTCTTTTGATATTGAACGTCTAGCCATTGCTGATTACTTTCATGAGTTTTGAAACAATTAATAAGAATACTGGCATCAAAAAACGATGAATTAGTCATTTCAATCACTGATCACTGTGTGTAAGTAAACATTGAGTGTACTACTTTTATTTACTGTGATAACAGGACGGTCAAGAATTGATAAAAAGTTTGAAGTGACATCACGTGCGTCACAGACCTACGTCATGAAGAAGAGCAAGGATGGCGCATGGCGGGACATTCAAACTTGTGTGTGTACCTCGCAAGGGGAGAATTTCATGAGCCGCCCTGTGCCGTCCGCAGCGCGCATGGCGCACGACCCACCTTTCATTATTATACTTCATCTAGCGTTGAGAGTTCACTAATTACTTTACACGACCAGTGTGTTATTTAAAAAATCGAAAATTACAAAAACAAATTAAAGGAAAAATAAATTTAAAAAAAAATAAAAATTACACGATAGGTATACTATAGTTTCTCTGCCAGGGAGTTCTCCCCACAAGAAATCGTTCACCACCCGCCCACCGCGCCGGGAGAGCCACGGCGCGTGGCCAGCGCGAAACATGCACTGACGCCTACAAACCTAACGGGCTACTTCACGCATTGCGCAATGCTTGAAGTATCCCCTTAGGTTTGTAGGCGTCGATGCGAGTTTCGAGCTGCTAGAACGCCACGCAGCGCGGCAGCGCTGCAGCGTGCCATAAACTTGCACACTATTCATAGGTCAGGCTGTTAAAATCTTGGCAAATTGACCTCAAATTCGAAATTAGCGACTCAAAAAAACACGAGTAACGAAACTCTCGTGATCTTTCAGTCATTATCCGACTTTTTTTTTCTATTCTCGAGTTTTGGACCATAGTGCGCCGCGGACGGCGGCTCATGAAATTTTCCCCTGTGCTCAATCGCGAAGCTCTAAGGGCGAGTCGCATGCGCTTGTACTTTAAAAGATCATTTAGTTTTAGAGATGGCCCTTCGTGCCAATTAAGTGCATGTACTTTTAGAGTGAGAAAGTGCACTTTTAGAGTGAGAAAGAGGATCCACCATCTTGATTCGTGAATATTTACTTGAATACCAAAGTATAAACGGATAATCATGTCGCCCTCTCTGCGTGCATTTGTATGTATATGTATACGAGAAAATTCAAGGGGTCCGCCCCATCCATTTTTTTCTACTCCTGATGCATGCAAGTCTGATTCAGCCGGAAAGAGATTCTCCTTCAGTTTGCGGGAACGCAATTTTACCTATTCGGAGGTCGACATAGTTGTCCCAACCAACTCTTACGAGGTCTGTTAGATTAGAAACCGGATTTTGGTCATAACTAGCCCACAATGCGTCCAAATTACGTTTTCTTGAGCTTCTCTGATAGCTGGAAATATACTTCAGACCGCTACGTTCACAGATTTTGTTTCTTTTGATCAGTGTTTATTCTTGAATACGAGTAAGTCAGGTGCGTTTTGCGATTTTCATCATGCGATCACTGATGGAACAAAGTTTCAACATTAAATTTTGTTTTAAACTCGGTATACCTTGTACCAAAACTTTTGGTATACGCTAAGTAAAGTTTACCATGATCATTTTATGAGATGTTCCCACTGTTTTGAATGAGTTAAACGATTCAAAACTGGTCAGGAGTTCGTCAAAGATGAGGAGCATGGGAATCGACCCTCAACGGCAACTGACATTTGTCACGAGGAAGAAATGCGAACAAAAGTGCTCGAAAACGGTCGTTTAGGACCGTTTCGCGACCCTATTTTTACCCCCTATCAGTGTTAGTTTTATTTTTCCCCTCAAAAATTACGATATGAGGTATACTTTACTTTAAGAATGAAATAATTTTTGGTTTTGATGAATATTTTAGTTCGTTTTGATCCGTTTTTTTTAAATCAGTGAAAAATTTAACATCGTTCGAGTTTCTGACTTGTTGTAATAAATGCCCTTTAATTATCATTAAAACCAAGCAGAGTCAAGAATAATTAATTGCTCGAAGTCATATAGTTTTGCGGCGACTTTACCGTCGCCCGAGCCAGGGACGGGAAAAGAGGTACGATCCACGAGCATAATATTACACGCTTATCAGGCACACAAGGTGGGTTGAATATGAATTCTTGAAAATTTATCAACATACCTTCCCTAATCAGCGTATATCTGATTGCTTTCTTTGGTGACTCAATGTTGGTAAAGCGTCAAAAATTGACGGGGCAGAATACTAACAAAATACTTTAATTGAGTCATCTGAGATGGTGACCTTCATAATCAACAAGTTTCTAATTTGCACTAACGCATTCTGTATAGTTCAATGAGCCCACTTAACCGAGTAGCATCAACCAAAAACAAGATAGGTGAAGAGCAAGCGCACTCTTTGATGCAATGAGTCAACTTGATGGAGCAGTTTACCATATCTCTCTCGCACTCATACGCTTGCTACCTGGGCGATTTTCTGTCTCTCTCGCACTGAGTGCCCTTGAACGGGGAAACCGAGGGTGCAACCACTCTCGGAGGGTCGCGGGGTAACGCGATGCTGCTTTGACGGAAAAACCACCCAAGTCCCGCCTGGCTATTTGCTGTCTCTCTCGCACTTACAGGCTTCCTACCTGGGCGATTTTCTGTCTCACTCGCACACATAAGCGAGAATTCCTGCTATTTTCTGTCTCTCTCGCACTTATACGCTTCCTACCCCGGCGATTTTCTGTCTCTCTCGCACACTTTAGCGAGCCGCCTGGCTATTTTCTGTCTCTCTCGCACACAATCGCGTCGTGCAAGGCGATTTTCTATCTCTCTCCCACTCATACGTTTGCTACCTGGGCGATTTTCTGTCTCTCTCGCACTGGGTGCCCTCGCACGGGGCAACCGAGGGTGCAACCACTCTCGGAGGGTCGCGGGGTAACGCAATGCTGCTTTGACGGAAAAACCACCCAAGTCCCGCCTGGCTATTTGCTGTCTCTCTCGCACTTATAGGCATCCTACCTGGGCGATTTTCTGTCTCACTCGCACACATAAGCGAGAATCCCTGCTATTTTCTGTCTCTCTCGCACACTTTAGCGAGCCGCCTGGCTATTTTCTGTCTCTCTCGCACACAATCGCGTCGTGCAAGGCGAATTTCTATCTCTCTCGCACTCATACGTTTGCTACCTGGGAGATTTTCTGTCTCTCTCGCACTGGGTGCATTTGAACGGGGTAACCGAGGGTGCAACCACTCTCGGAGGGTCGCGGGGTAACGCGATGCTGCTTTGACGGAAAAACCACCCAAGTCCCGTCTGGCTATTTGCTGTCTCTCTCGCACTTATAGGCTTCCTACCTGGGCAATTTTCTGTCTCTCTCGCACACTTTAGCGAGCAGCCTGGCTATTTTCTGTCACTCTCGTACTTATACGCTTCCTACCCCGGCGATTTTCTGTCTCTCTTGCACACTTTAGCGAGCCGCCTGGCTATTTTCTGTCTCTCTCGCACTTACAGGCTTCCTACCTGCGCAATTTTCTGTCTCTCCGCACACTTTAGCGAGCCGCCTGGCTATTTTCTGTCTCTCTCGCACACAATCGCGTGGTGCAAGGAGATTTTCTATCTCTCTCGCACTCATACGTTTGCTACCTGGGCGATTTTCTGTCTCTCTCGCACTGGGTGCCCTCGCACGGGGCAACCGAGGGTGCAACCACTCTCGGAGGGTCACGGGGTAACGCGATGCTGCTTTGACGGAAAAACAACCCAAGTCCCGCCTGGCTATTTGCTGTCTCTCTCGCACTTATAGGCTTCCTACCTGGGCGATTTTCTGTCTCACTCGCACACATAAGCGAGAATCCCCGCTATTTTCTGTCTCTTTCGCACTTATACGCTTCCTACCCCGGCGATTTTCTGTCTCCCTCGCACACTTTAGTGAGCCGCCTGGCTATTTGCTGTCTCTCTCGCACTTATAGGCATCCTACCTGGGCGATTTTCTGTCTCACTCGCACACATAAGCGAGAATCCCTGCTATTTTCTGTCTCTCTCGCACACTTTAGCGAGCCGCCTGGCAATTTTCTGTCTCTCTCGCACACAATCGCGTCCTGCAAGGCGATTTTCTATCTCTCTCGCACTTATACGTTTGCTACCTGGGCGATTTTCTATCTCTCTCGCACTGGGTGCCCTTGAACGGGGTAACCGAGGGTGCAACCACTCTCAGAGGGTCGCGGGGTAACGCGATACTGCTTTGACGGAAAAACAACCCAAGTCCCGCCTGGCTATTTGCTGTCTCTCTCGAACTTATAGGCTTCCTACCTGGGCGATTTTCTGTCTCACTCGCACACATAAGCGAGAATCCCTGCAATTTTCTGTCTCTCTCGCACTTATACGCTTTCTACCCCGGCGATTTTCTGTCTCTCTCGCACACTTTAGCGAGGCGCCTAGCTATTTTCTGTCTCTCTCGCACTTATACGCTTCCTACTTTGGCGATTTTCTGTCACTCTCGCACACTTAAGCGAGCCGCCTGGCTATTTTCTGTCTCTCTCGCACACAATCGCGTCGTGCAAGGCAATTTTCTATCTCTCTCGCACTTATACGTTTGCAACCTCGGCGATTTTCTGTCTCTCTCGCACTGAGTGCCCTTGAACGGGGCAACCGAGGGTGCAACCACTCTCAGAGGGTCGCGGGGTAACGCGATGCTGCTTTGACGGAAAAACCACCCAAGTCCCGCCTGGCTATTTGCTGTCTCTCTCGCACTTATAGGCTTCCTACCTGGGCGATTTTCTGTCTCACTCGCACACATAAGCGAGAATCCCTGCTATTTTCTGTCTCTCTCGCACTTATACGCTTCCTACCCCGGCGATTTTCTGTCTCTCTCGCACACTTTAGCGAGCCGCGTGGCTATTTTCTGTCTCTGTTGCACACAATCGCGTCGTGCAAGGCGATTTTCTATCTCTCTCGCACTCAAACGTTCGCTACCTGGGCGTTTTTCTGTCTCTCTCGCACTGGGTGCCCTTGAACGGGGCAACCGAGGGTGCAACCACTCTCGGAGGGTCGCGGGGTAACGCGATGCTGCTTTGACGGAAAAACCACCCAAGTCCCGCCTGGCTATTTGCTGTCTCTCTCGCACTTATAGGCTTCCTACCTGGGCGATTTTCTGTCTCACTCGCACACATAAGCGAGAATCCCTGCTATTTTCTGTCTCTCTCGCACTTATACGCTTCCTACCCCGGCGATTTTCTGTCTCTCTCGCACACTTTAGCGAGCCGCCTGGCTATTTTTTGTCTCTCTCGCACACAATCGCGTCGTGCAAGGCGATTTTCTATCTCTCTCGCACTCATACGTTTGCTTCCTAGATTTTCTGTCTCTCTCGCACTGGGTGCCCTCGCACGGGGCAACCGAGGGTGCAACCACTCTCGGAGGGTCGCGGGGTAACGCGATGCTGCTTTGACGGAAAAACCTCCCAAGTCCCGCCTGGCTTTTTGCTGTCTCTCTCGCACTCATACGTTTGCTACCTGGGCGATTTTCTGTCTCTCTCGCATTGGGTGACCTCGCACGGGGCAACCGAGGGTGCAACCACTCTCGGAGGGTCACGGGGTAACGCGATGCTGCTTTGACGGAAAAACCACCCAAGTCCCACCTGGCTATTTGCTGTCTCTCTTGCACTTATAGGCTTCCTACCTGGGCGATTTTCTGTCTCACTCGACAACATAAGCGAGAATCCCTCCTATTTTCTGTCTCTCTCGCACTTATACGCTTCCTACCCCGGCGATTTTCTGTCTCTCTTGCACACTTTAGCGGGGCGCCTGGCTATTTTCTGTCTCTCTCGCACTTATACGCTTCTCTACCCCCGGCGACTTTTCTGTCTCTCTCGCACACTTTAGCGAGCCGCCTGGCTCTTTTCTGTCTCTCTCGCACAGAATCGCGTCGTGCAAGGCGATTTTCTATCTCTCTCGCACTTATACGTTTGCTACCTGGGCGATTTTCTGTCTCTCTCGCACTGGGTGCCCTTCAACGGGGCAACCGAGGGTGCAACCACTCTCGGAGGGTCACGGGGTAACGCGATGCTGCTTTGACGGAAAAACCACCCAAGTCCCACCTGGCTATTTGCTGTCTCTCTTGCACTTATAGGCTTCCTACCTGGGCGATTTTCTGTCTCACTCGCACACATAAGCGAGAATCCCTCCTATTTTCTGTCTCTCTCGCACTTATACGCTTCCTACCCCGGCGATTTTCTGTCTCTCTCGCACACTTTAGCGGGAGCCGCCTGGCTATTTTCTGTCTCTCTCGCACTTACGACCCTGCATTCGTCTCTCGCACAATCGCGTCGTGCAAGGCGATTTTCTATCTCTCTCGCACTTATACGTTTGCTACCTGGGCGATTTTCTGTCTCTCTCGCACTGGGTGCCCTTGAACGGGGCAACCGAGGGTGCAACCACTCTCGGAGGGTCGCGGGGTAACGCGATGCTGCTTTGACGGAAAAACCACCCAAGTCCCGCCTGGCTATTTGCTGTCTCTCTCGCACTTATAGGCTTCCTACCTGGGCGATTTTCTGTCTCACTCGCACACATAAGCGAGAATCCCTGCTATTTTCTGTCTCTCTCGCACACTTTAGCGAGCCGCCTGGCTATTTTCTGTCTCTCTCGCACACAATCGCGTCGTGCAAGGCGATTTTCTATCTCTCTCGCACTTATACGTTTGCTACCTGGGCGATTTTCTGTCTCTCTCGCACTGGGTGCCCTTGAACGGGGCAACCGAGGGTGCAACCACTCTCGGAGGGTCGCGGGGTAACGCGATGCTGCTTTGACGGAAAAACCACCCAAGTCCCGCCTGGCTATTTGCTGTCTCTCTCGCACTTATAGGCTTCCTACCTGGGCGATTTTCTGTCTCACTCGCACACATAAGCGAGAATCCCTGCTATTTTCTGTCTCTCTCGCACTTATACGCTTCCTACCCGGCGATTTTCTGTCTCTCTCGCACACTTTAGCGAGCCGCCTGGCTATTTTCTGTCTCTCTCGCACTTATACGCTTCCTACCCGGCGATTTTCTGTCTCTCTCGCACACTTTAGCGAGCCGCCTGGCTATTTTCTGTCTCTCTCGCACACAATCGCGTCGTGCAAGGCGATTTTCTATCTCTCTCGCACTCATACGTTTGCTACCTGGGCGATTTTCTGTCTCTCTCGCACTGGGTGCCCTTCAACGGGGCAACCGAGGGTGCAACCACTCTCGGAGGGTCGCGGGGTAACGCGATGCTGCTTTGACGGAAAAACCACCCAAGTCCCGCCTGGCTATTTGCTGTCTCTCTCGCACTTATAGGCTTCCTACCTGGGCGATTTTCTGTCTCACTCGCACACATAAGCGAGAATCCCTGCTATTTTCTGTCTCTCTCGCACTTATACGCTTCCTACCCCGGCGATTTTCTGTCTCTCTCGCACACTTTAGCGAGCCGCCTGGCTATTTTCTGTCTCTCTCGCACTTATACGCTTCCTACCCCGGCGATTTTCTGTCTCTCTCGCACACTTTAGCGAGCCGCCTGGCTATTTTCTGTCTCTCTCGCACACAATCGCGTCGTGCAAGGCGATTTTCTATCTCTCTCGCACTCATACGTTTGCTACCTGGGCGATTTTCTGTCTCTCTCGCACTGGGTGCCCTTGAACGGGGCAACCGAGGGTGCAACCACTCTCGGAGGGTCGCGGGGTAACGCGATGCTGCTTTGACGGAAAAACCACCCAAGTCCCGCCTGGCTATTTGCTGTCTCTCTCGCACTTATAGGCTTCCTACCTGGGCGATTTTCTGTCTCACTCGCACACATAAGCGAGAATCCCTGCTATTTTCTGTCTCTCTCGCACTTATACGCTTCCTACCCCGGCGATTTTCTGTCTCTCTCGCACACTTTAGCGAGCCGCCTGGCTATTTTCTGTCTCTCTCGCACACAATCGCGTCGTGCAAGGCGATTTTCTATCTCTCTCGCACTCATACGTTTGCTACCTGGGCGATTTTCTGTCTCTCTCGCACTGGGTGCCCTTGAACGGGGCAACCGAGGGTGCAACCACTCTCGGAGGGTCGCGGGGTAACGCGATGCTGCTTTGACGGAAAAACCACCCAAGTCCCGCCTGGCTATTTGCTGTCTCTCTCGCACTTATAGCTTCCTACCTGGGCGATTTTCTGTCTCACTCGCACACATAAGCGAGAATCCCTGCTATTTTCTGTCTCTCTCGCACTTATACGCTTCCTACCCCGGCGATTTTCTGTCTCTCTCGCACACTTTAGCGAGCCGCCTGGCTATTTTCTGTCTCTCTCGCACTTATACGCTTCCTACCTGGGCGATTTTCTGTCTCACTCGCACACATTAGCGAGAATCCCTGCTATTTTCTGTCTCTCTCGCACTTATACGCTTCCTACCCCGGCGATTTTCTGTCTCTCTCGCACACTTTAGCGAGCCGCCTGGCTATTTTCTGTCTCTCTCGCACACAATCGCGTCGTGCAAGGCGATTTTCTATCTCTCTCGCACTCATACGTTTGCTACCTGGGCGATTTTCTGTCTCTCTCGCACTGGGTGCCCTTGAACGGGGCAACCGAGGGTGCAACCACTCTCGGAGGGTCGCGGGGTAACGCGATGCTGCTTTGACGGAAAAACCACCCAAGTCCCGCCTGGCTATTTGCTGTCTCTCTCGCACTTATAGGCTTCCTACCTGGGCGATTTTCTGTCTCACTCGCACACATAAGCGAGATCCCTGCTATTTTCTGTCTCTCTCGCACTTATACGCTTCCTACCCCGGCGATTTTCTGTCTCTCTCGCACACTTTAGCGAGCCGCCTGGCTATTTTCTGTCTCTCTCGCACTTATACGCTTCCTACCCCGGCGATTTTCTGTCTCTCTCGCACACAATCGCGTCGTGCAAGGCGATTTTCTATCTCTCTCGCACTCATACGTTTGCTACCTGGGCGATTTTCTGTCTCTCTCGCACACAAAGCGAGAATCCCTGCTATTTTCTGTCTCTCTCGCACTTATACGCTTCCTACCCCGGCGATTTTCTGTCTCTCTCGCACACTTTAGCGAGCCGCCTGGCTATTTTCTGTCTCTCTCGCACACAATCGCGTCGTGCAAGGCGATTTTCTATCTCTCTCGCACTCATACGTTTGCTACCTGGGCGATTTTCTGTCTCTCTCGCACTGGGTGCCCTCGAACGGGGCAACCGAGGGTGCAACCACTCTCGGAGGGTCGCGGGGTAACGCGATGCTGCTTTGACGGAAAAACCACCCAAGTCCCGCCTGGCTATTTGCTGTCTCTCTCGCACTTATAGGCTTCCTACCTGGGCGATTTTCTGTCTCACTCGCACACATAAGCGAGAATCCCTGCTATTTTCTGTCTCTCTCGCACTTATACGCTTCCTACCCCGGCGATTTTCTGTCTCTCTCGCACACTTTAGCGAGCCGCCTGGCTATTTTCTGTCTCTCTCGCACACAATCGCGTCGTGCAAGGCGATTTTCTATCTCTCTCGCACTCATACGTTTGCTACCTGGGCGATTTTCTGTCTCTCTCGCACTGGGTGCCCTCGCACGGGGCAACCGAGGGTGCAACCACTCTCGGAGGGTCGCGGGGTAACGCGATGCTGCTTTGACGGAAAAACCACCCAAGTCCCGCCTGGCTATTTGCTGTCTCTCTCGCACTTATAGGCTTCCTACCTGGGCGATTTTCTGTCTCACTCGCACACATAAGCGAGAATCCCTGCTATTTTCTGTCTCTCTCGCACTTATACGCTTCCTACCCCGGCGATTTTCTGTCTCTCTCGCACACTTTAGCGAGCCGCCTGGCTATTTTCTGTCTCTCTCGCACTTATACGCTTCCTACCCGGCGATTTTCTGTCTCTCTCGCACACTTTAGCGAGCCGCCTGGCTATTTTCTGTCTCTCTCGCACTTATACGCTTCCTACCCGGCGATTTTCTGTCTCTCTCGCACACAATCGCGTCGTGCAAGGCGATTTTCTATCTCTCTCGCACTCATACGTTTGCTACCTGGGCGATTTTCTGTCTCTCTCGCACACATAAGCGAGAATCCCTGCTATTTTCTGTCTCTCTCGCACTTATACGCTTCCTACCCCGGCGATTTTCTGTCTCTCTCGCACACTTTAGCGAGCCGCCTGGCTATTTTCTGTCTCTCTCGCACACAATCGCGTCGTGCAAGGCGATTTTCTATCTCTCTCGCACTCATACGTTTGCTACCTGGGCGATTTTCTGTCTCTCTCGCACGGGTCCCTTGAACGGGGTAACGCGGTGCTGCTTTGACGGAAAAACCACCCAAGTCCCGCCTGGCTATTTGCTGTCTCTCTCGCACTTATAGGCTTCCTACCTGGGCGATTTTCTGTCTCACTCGCACACATAAGCGAGAATCCCTGCTATTTTCTGTCTCTCTCGCACTTATACGCTTCCTACCCCGGCGATTTTCTGTCTCTCTCGCACACTTTAGCGAGCCGCCTGGCTATTTTCTGTCTCTCTCGCACACAATCGCGTCGTGCAAGGCGATTTTCTATCTCTCTCGCACTCATACGTTTGCTACCTGGGCGATTTTCTGTCTCTCTCGCACTGGGTGCCCTTGAACGGGGCAACCGAGGGTGCAACCACTCTCGGAGGGTCGCGGGGTAACGCGATGCTGCTTTGACGGAAAAACAACCCAAGTCCCGCCTGGCTATTTGCTGTCTCTCTCGCACTTATAGGCTTCCTACCTGGGCGATTTTCTGTCTCACTCGCACACATAAGCGAGAATCCCTGCTATTTTCTGTCTCTCTCGCACTTATACGCTTCCTACCCCGGCGATTTTCTGTCTCTCTCGCACACTTTAGCGAGCCGCCTGGCTATTTTCTGTCTCTCTCGCACTTATACGCTTCCTACCCCGGCGATTTTCTGTCTCTCTCGCACACTTTAGCGAGCCGCCTGGCTATTTTCTGTCTCTCTCGCACTATACGCTTCCTACCTCGGCGATTTTCTGTCTCTCTCGCACACAATCGCGTCGTGCAAGGCGATTTTCTATCTCTCTCGCACTCATACGTTTGCTACCTGGGCGATTTTCTGTCTCTCTCGCACTGGGTGCCCTCGCACGGGGCAACCGAGGGTGCAACCACTCTCGGAGGGTCGCGGGGTAACGCGATGCTGCTTTGACGGAAAAACCACCCAAGTCCCGCCTGGCTATTTGCTGTCTCTCTCGCACTTATAGGCTTCCTACCTGGGCGATTTTCTGTCTCTCTCGCACACATAAGCGAGAATCCCTACTATTTCTGTCTCTCTCGCACTTATACGCTTCCTACCCCGGCGATTTTCCGTCTCACTCGCACACATAAGCGAGAATCCCTGCTATTTTCTGTCTCTCTCGCACTTATAGGCTTCCTACCTGGGCGATTTTCTGTCTCACTCGCACACATAAGCGAGAATCCCTGCTCTTTTCTGTCTCTCTCGCACTTATACGCTTCCTACCCGGCGATTTTCTGTCTCTCTCGCACACTTTAGCGAGCCGCCTGGCTATTTTCTGTCTCTCTCGCACACAATCGCGTCGTGCAAGGCGATTTTCTATCTCTCTCGCACTCATACGTTTGCTACCTGGGCGATTTTCTGTCTCTCTCGCACTGGGTGCCCTCGGGGCAACGGGGTGCAACACTCTCGAGGTCGCGGGTAACGCGATGCTGCTTTGACGGAAAAACCACCCAAGTCCCGCCTGGCTATTTGCTGTCTCTCTCGCACTTATAGGCTTCCTACCTGGGCGATTTTCTGTCTCACTCGCACACATAAGCGAGAATCCCTGCTATTTTCTGTCTCTCTCGCACTTATACGCTTCCTACCCCGGCGATTTTCTGTCTCTCTCGCACACTTTAGCGAGCCGCCTGGCTATTTTCTGTCTCTCTCGCACTTATGCGCTTCCTACCCTGGCGATTTTCTGTCTCTCTCGCACACTTTAGCGAGCCGCCTGGCTATTTTCTGTCTCTCTCGCACTTATACGCTTCCTACCCCGGCGATTTTCTGTCTCTCTCGCACACTTTAGCGAGCCGCCTGGCTATTTTCTGTCCTCTCGCACTTATACGCTTCCTACCCGGCGATTTTCTGTCTCTCTCGCACACAATCGCGTCGTGCAAGGCGATTTTCTATCTCTCTCGCACTCATACGTTTGCTACCTGGGCGATTTTCTGTCTCTCTCGCACTGGGTGCCCTTGAACGGGGTAACGCGGTGCTGCTTTGACGGAAAAACCACCCAAGTCCCGCCTGGCTATTTGCTGTCTCTCTCGCACTTATAGGCTTCCTACCTGGGCGATTTTCTGTCTCACTCGCACACATAAGCGAGAATCCCTGCTATTTTCTGTCTCTCTCGCACTTATACGCTTCCTACCCCGGCGATTTTCTGTCTCTCTCGCACACTTTAGCGAGCCGCCTGGCTATTTTCTGTCTCTCTCGCACACAATCGCGTCGTGCAAGGCGATTTTCTATCTCTCTCGCACTCATACGTTTGCTACCTGGGCGATTTTCTGTCTCTCTCGCACTGGGTGCCCTCGAACGGGGCAACCGAGGGTGCAACCACTCTCGGAGGGTCGCGGGGTAACGCGATGCTGCTTTGACGGAAAAACAACCCAAGTCCCGCCTGGCTATTTGCTGTCTCTCTCGCACTTATAGGCTTCCTACCTGGGCGATTTTCTGTCTCACTCGCACACATAAGCGAGAATCCCTGCTATTTTCTGTCTCTCTCGCACTTATACGCTTCCTACCCCGGCGATTTTCTGTCTCTCTCGCACACTTTAGCGAGCCGCCTGGCTATTTTCTGTCTCTCTCGCACACAATCGCGTCGTGCAAGGCGATTTTCTATCTCTCTCGCACTCATACGTTTGCTACCTGGGCGATTTTCTGTCTCTCTCGCACTGGGTGCCCTCGCACGGGGCAACCGAGGGTGCAACCACTCTCGGAGGGTCGCGGGGTAACGCGATGCTGCTTTGACGGAAAAACCACCCAAGTCCCGCCTGGCTATTTGCTGTCTCTCTCGCACTTATAGGCTTCCTACCTGGGCGATTTTCTGTCTCACTCGCACACATAAGCGAGAATCCCTGCTATTTTCTGTCTCTCTCGCACTTATACGCTTCCTACCCCGGCGATTTTCTGTCTCTCTCGCACACTTTAGCGAGCCGCCTGGCTATTTTCTGTCTCTCTCGCACTTATACGCTTCCTACCCGGCGATTTTCTGTCTCTCTCGCACACTTTAGCGAGCCGCCTGGCTATTTTCTGTCTCTCTCGCACTATACGCTTCCTACCCGGCGATTTTCTGTCTCTCTCGCACACAATCGCGTCGTGCAAGGCGATTTTCTATCTCTCTCGCACTCATACGTTTGCTACCTGGGCGATTTTCTGTCTCTCTCGCACTGGGTGCCCTCGCACGGGGCAACCGAGGGTGCAACCACTCTCGGAGGGTCGCGGGGTAACGCGATGCTGCTTTGACGGAAAAACCACCCAAGTCCCGCCTGGCTATTTGCTGTCTCTCTCGCACTTATAGGCTTCCTACCTGGGCGATTTTCTGTCTCACTCGCACACATAAGCGAGAATCCCTGCTATTTTCTGTCTCTCTCGCACTTATACGCTTCCTACCCCGGCGATTTTCTGTCTCTCTCGCACACTTTAGCGAGCCGCCTGGCTATTTTCTGTCTCTCTCGCACTTATACGCTTCCTACCCCGGCGATTTTCTGTCTCTCTCGCACACTTTAGCGAGCCGCCTGGCTATTTTCTGTCTCTCTCGCACTATACGCTTCCTACCCGGCGATTTTCTGTCTCTCTCGCACTCGTCGTGCAAGGCGATTTTCTATCTCTCTCGCACTCATACGTTTGCTACCTGGGCGATTTTCTGTCTCTCTCGCACTGGGTGCCCTCGCACGGGGCAACCGAGGGTGCAACCACTCTCGGAGGGTCGCGGGGTAACGCGATGCTGCTTTGACGGAAAAACCACCCAAGTCCCGCCTGGCTATTTGCTGTCTCTCTCGCACTTATAGGCTTCCTACCTGGGCGATTTTCTGTCTCACTCGCACACATAAGCGAGAATCCCTGCTATTTTCTGTCTCTCTCGCACTTATACGCTTCCTACCCCGGCGATTTTCTGTCTCTCTCGCACACTTTAGCGAGCCGCCTGGCTATTTTCTGTCTCTCTCGCACACAATCGCGTCGTGCAAGGCGATTTTCTATCTCTCTCGCACTCATACGTTTGCTACCTGGGCGATTTTCTGTCTCTCTCGCACTGGGTGCCCTTGAACGGGGCAACCGAGGGTGCAACCACTCTCGGAGGGTCGCGGGGTAACGCGATGCTGCTTTGACGGAAAAACCACCCAAGTCCCGCCTGGCTATTTGCTGTCTCTCTCGCACTTATAGCTTCCTCCTGGCGATTTTCTGTCTCCTCGCACACATAGCGAGATCCCTCTATTCTGTCTCTCTCGCACTTATACGCTTCCTACCCGGCGATTTTCCGTCTCACTCGCACACATAAGCGAGAATCCCTGCTATTTTCTGTCTCTCTCGCACTTATAGGCTTCCTACCTGGGCGATTTTCTGTCTCACTCGCACACATAAGCGAGAATCCCTGCTATTTTCTGTCTCTCTCGCACTTATACGCTTCCTACCCCGGCGATTTTCTGTCTCTCTCGCACACTTTAGCGAGCCGCCTGGCTATTTTCTGTCTCTCTCGCACACAATCGCGTCGTGCAAGGCGATTTTCTATCTCTCTCGCACTCATACGTTTGCTACCTGGGCGATTTTCTGTCTCTCTCGCACTGGGTGCCCTCGCACGGGGCAACCGAGGGTGCAACCACTCTCGGAGGGTCGCGGGGTAACGCGATGCTGCTTTGACGGAAAAACCACCCAAGTCCCGCCTGGCTATTTGCTGTCTCTCTCGCACTTATAGGCTTCCTACCTGGGCGATTTTCTGTCTCACTCGCACACTTAAGCGAGATCCCTGCTATTTTCTGTCTCTCTCGCACTTATACGCTTCCTACCCCGGCGATTTTCTGTCTCTCTCGCACACTTTAGCGAGCCGCCTGGCTATTTTCTGTCTCTCTCGCACTTATACGCTTCCTACCCGGCGATTTTCTGTCTCTCTCGCACACAATCGCGTCGTGCAAGGCGATTTTCTATCTCTCTCGCACTCATACGTTGCTACCTGGGCGATTTTCTGTCTCTCTCGCACACAAAAGCGAGAATCCCTGCTATTTTCTGTCTCTCTCGCACTTATACGCTTCCTACCCCGGCGATTTTCTGTCTCTCTCGCACACTTTAGCGAGCCGCCTGGCTATTTTCTGTCTCTCTCGCACACAATCGCGTCGTGCAAGGCGATTTTCTATCTCTCTCGCACTCATACGTTTGCTACCTGGGCGATTTTCTGTCTCTCTCGCACTGGGTGCCCTCGCACGGGGCAACCGAGGGTGCAACCACTCTCGGAGGGTCGCGGGGTAACGCGATGCTGCTTTGACGGAAAAACCACCCAAGTCCCGCCTGGCTATTTGCTGTCTCTCTCGCACTTATAGGCTTCCTACCTGGGCGATTTTCTGTCTCACTCGCACACATAAGCGAGAATCCCTGCTATTTTCTGTCTCTCTCGCACTTATACGCTTCCTACCCGGCGATTTTCTGTCTCTCTCGCACACTTTAGCGAGCCGCCTGGCTATTTTCTGTCTCTCTCGCACACAATCGCGTCGTGCAAGGCGATTTTCTATCTCTCTCGCACTCATACGTTTGCTACCTGGGCGATTTTCTGTCTCTCTCGCACTGGGTGCCCTCGCACGGGGCAACCGAGGGTGCAACCACTCTCGGAGGGTCGCGGGGTAACGCGATGCTGCTTTGACGGAAAAACCACCCAAGTCCCGCCTGGCTATTTGCTGTCTCTCTCGCACTTATAGGCTTCCTACCTGGGCGATTTTCTGTCTCACTCGCACACATAAGCGAGAATCCCTGCTATTTTCTGTCTCTCTCGCACTTATACGCTTCCTACCCCGGCGATTTTCTGTCTCTCTCGCACACTTTAGCGAGCCGCCTGGCTATTTTCTGTCTCTCTCGCACTTATACGCTTCCTACCCGGCGATTTTCTGTCTCTCTCGCACACTTTAGCGAGCCGCCTGGCTATTTTCTGTCTCTCTCGCACTTATACGCTTCCTACCCGGCGATTTTCTGTCTCTCTCGCACACAATCGCGTCGTGCAAGGCGATTTTCTATCTCTCTCGCACTCATACGTTTGCTACCTGGGCGATTTTCTGTCTCTCTCGCACACATAGCGAGAATCCCTGCTATTTTCTGTCTCTCTCGCACTTATACGCTTCCTCCCCGGCGATTTTCTGTCTCTCTCGCACACTTTAGCGAGCCGCCTGGCTATTTTCTGTCTCTCTCGCACACAATCGCGTCGTGCAAGGCGATTTTCTATCTCTCTCGCACTCATACGTTTGCTACCTGGGCGATTTTCTGTCTCTCTCGCACTGGGTGCCCTGACACGGGGTAACGCGGTGCTGCTTTGACGGAAAAACACCCAAGTCCCGCCTGGCTATTTGCTGTCTCTCTCGCACTTATAGGCTTCCTACCTGGGCGATTTTCTGTCTCACTCGCACACATAAGCGAGAATCCCTGCTATTTTCTGTCTCTCTCGCACTTATACGCTTCCTACCCGGCGATTTTCTGTCTCTCTCGCACACTTTAGCGAGCCGCCTGGCTATTTTCTGTCTCTCTCGCACACAATCGCGTCGTGCAAGGCGATTTTCTATCTCTCTCGCACTCATACGTTTGCTACCTGGGCGATTTTCTGTCTCTCTCGCACTGGGTGCCCTTGAACGGGGCAACCGAGGGTGCAACCACTCTCGGAGGGTCGCGGGGTAACGCGATGCTGCTTTGACGGAAAAACAACCCAAGTCCCGCCTGGCTATTTGCTGTCTCTCTCGCACTTATAGGCTTCCTACCTGGGCGATTTTCTGTCTCACTCGCACACATAAGCGAGAATCCCTGCTATTTTCTGTCTCTCTCGCACTTATACGCTTCCTACCCCGGCGATTTTCTGTCTCTCTCGCACACTTTAGCGAGCCGCCTGGCTATTTTCTGTCTCTCTCGCACACAATCGCGTCGTGCAAGGCGATTTTCTATCTCTCTCGCACTCATACGTTTGCTACCTGGGCGATTTTCTGTCTCTCTCGCACTGGGTGCCCTTGAACGGGGCAACCGAGGGTGCAACCACTCTCGGAGGGTCGCGGGGTAACGCGATGCTGCTTTGACGGAAAAACCACCCAAGTCCCGCCTGGCTATTTGCTGTCTCTCTCGCACTTATAGGCTTCCTACCTGGGCGATTTTCTGTCTCACTCGCACACATAAGCGAGAATCCCTGCTATTTTCTGTCTCTCTCGCACTTATACGCTTCCTACCCCGGCGATTTTCTGTCTCTCTCGCACACTTTAGCGAGCCGCCTGGCTATTTTCTGTCTCTCTCGCACACATATCGCGTCGTGCAACGGCGATTTCTGTCTCTCGCACTTGCACCGGCATTTTCTTCTCTCTCGCACATCGTGCACTCAACGTTCTGCTACCTGGGCGTTTTTCTGTCTCTCTCGCACTGGGTGCCCTTGAACGGGGCAACCGAGGGTGCAACCACTCTCGGAGGGTCGCGGGGTAACGCGATGCTGCTTTGACGGAAAAACCACCCAAGTCCCGCCTGGCTATTTGCTGTCTCTCTCGCACTTATAGGCTTCCTACCTGGGCGATTTTCTGTCTCACTCGCACACATAAGCGAGAATCCCTGCTATTTTCTGTCTCTCTCGCACTTATACGCTTCCTACCCCGGCGATTTTCTGTCTCTCTCGCACACTTTAGCGAGCCGCCTGGCTATTTTCTGTCTCTCTCGCACACAATCGCGTCGTGCAAGGCGATTTTCTATCTCTCTCGCACTCATACGTTTGCTACCTGGGCGATTTTCTGTCTCTCTCGCACTGGGTGCCCTCGCACGGGGCAACCGAGGGTGCAACCACTCTCGGAGGGTCGCGGGGTAACGCGATGCTGCTTTGACGGAAAAACCACCCAAGTCCCGCCTGGCTATTTGCTGTCTCTCTCGCACTTATACGCTTCCTACCTGGGCGATTTTCTGTCTCTCTCGCACACTTTAGCGAGACGCCTGGCTATTTTCTGTCTCTCTCGCACACAATCGCGTCGTGCAAGGCGATTTTCTATCTCTCTCGCACTTATACGCTTGCTACCTGGGCGATTTTCTGTCTCTCTCGCACTGGGTGCCTCGCACGGGGCAACCGAGGGTGCAACCACTCTCGGAGGGTCGCGGGGTAACGCGATGCTGCTTTGACGGAAAAACCACCCAAGTCCCGCCTGGCTATTTGCTGTCTCTCTCGCACTTATAGGCTTCCTACCTGGGCGATTTTCTGTCTCACTCGCACACATAAGCGAGAATCCCTGCTATTTTCTGTCTCTCTCGCACTTATACGCTTCCTACCCCGGCGATTTTCTGTCTCTCTCGCACACTTTAGCGAGCCGCCTGGCTATTTTCTGTCTCTCTCGCACTTATACGCTTGCTACCTCGGCGATTTTCTGTCTCTCTCGCACATTTTAGCGAGCCGCCTGGCTATTTTCTGTCCCTCTCGCACACAATCGCGTCGTGCAAGGAGATTTTCTATCTCTCTCGCACTTATACTTTTGCTACCTGGGCGATTTTCTGTCTCTCTCGCACTGGGTGCCCTTCAACGGGGCAACCGAGGGTGCAACCACTCTCGGAGGGTCGCGGGGGAACGCGATGCTGCTTTGACGGAAAAACCACCCAAGTCCCGCCTGGCTATTTGCTGTCTCTCTCGCACTTATACGCTTCCTACCTGGGCGATTTTCTGTCTCACTCGCACACATAAGCGAGAATCCCTCCTATTTTCTGTCTCTCTCGCACTTATACGCTTCCTACCCCGGCGATTTTCTGTCTCTCTTGCACACTTTAGCGGGGCGCCTGGCTATTTTCTGTCTCTTTCGCACTTATACGCTTCTTACCCCGGCGACTTTCTGTCTCTCTCGCACACTTTAGCGAGCCGCCTGGCTATTTTCTGTCTCTCTCGCACACAATCGCGTCGTGCAAGGCGATTTTCTATCTCTCTCGCACTTATACGTTTGCTACCTGGGCGATTTTCTGTCTCTCTCGCACTGGGTGCCCTTTAACGGGGCAACCGAGGGTGCAACCACTCTCGGAGGGTCGCGGGGTAACGCGATGCTGCTTTGACGGAAAAACCACCCAAGTCCCGCCTGGCTATTTGCTGTCTCTCTCGCACTTATAGGCTTGCTACCTGGGCGATTTTCTGTCTCACTCGCACACATAAGCGAGAATCCCTGCTATTTTCTGTCTCTCTCGCACACTTTAGCGAGCCGCCTGGCTATTTTCTGTCTCTCTCGCACACAATCGCGTCGTGCAAGGCGATTTTCTATCTCTCTCGCACTTATACGTTTGCTACCTGGGCGATTTTCTGTCTCTCTCGCACTGGGTGCCCTTGAACGGGGCAACCGAGGGTGCAACCACTCTCGGAGGGTCGCGGGGTAACGCGATGCTGCTTTGACGGAAAAACCACCCAAGTCCCGCCTGGCTATTTGCTGTCTCTCTCGCACTTATAAGCTTCCTACGTGGGCGATTTTCTGTCTCACTCGCACACATAAGCGAGAATCCCTGCTATTTTCTGTCTCTCTCGCACTTATACGCTTCCTACCCCGGCGATTTTCTGTCTCTCTCGCACACTTTAGCGAGCCGCCTGGCTATTTTCTGTCTCTCTCGCACTTATACGCTTCCTACCCCGGCGATTTTCTGTCTCTCTCGCACACTTTAGCGAGCCGCCTGGCTATTTTCTGTCTCTCTCGCACACAATCGCGTCGTGCAAGGCGATTTTCTATCTCTCTCGCACTCATACGTTTGCTACCTGGGCGATTTTCTGTCTCTCTCGCACTGGGTGCCCTTCGAACGGGGCAACCGAGGGTGCAACCACTCTCGGAGGGTCGCGGGGTAACGCGATGCTGCTTTGACGGAAAAACCACCCAAGTCCCGCCTGGCTATTTGCTGTCTCTCTCGCACTTATAGGCTTGCTACCTGGGCGATTTTCTGTCTCACTCGCACACATAAGCGAGAATCCCTGCTATTTTCTGTCTCTCTCGCACACTTTAGCGAGCCGCCTGGCTATTTTCTGTCTCTCTCGCACACAATCGCGTCCTGCAAGGCGAATTTCTATCTCTCTCGCACTCATACGTTTGCTACCTGGGCGAGTTTCTGTCTCTCTCGCACTGGGTGCCCTTGAACGGGATAACCGAGGGTGCAACCACTCTCGGAGGGTCGCGGGGTAACGCGATGCTGCTTTGACGGAAAAACCACCCAAGTCCCGCCTGGCTATTTGCTGTCTCTCTCGCACTTATAGGCTTCCTACCTCGGCGATTTTCTGTCTCACTCGCACACATAAGCGAGAATCCCTCCTATTTTCTGTCTCTCTCGCACTTATACGCTTCCTACCCCGGCGATTTTCTGTCTCTCTTGCACACTTTAGCGGGCGCCTGGCTATTTTCTGTCTCTTTCGCACTTATACGCTTCTTACCCCGGCGACTTTCTGTCTCTCTCGCACACTTTAGCGAGCCGCCTGGCTATTTTCTGTCTCTCTCGCACAGAATCGCGTCGTGCAAGGCGATTTTCTATCTCTCTCGCACTTATACGTTTGCTACCTGGGCGATTTTCTGTCTCTCTCGCACTGGGTGCCCTTTAACGGGGCAACCGAGGGTGCAACCACTCTCGGAGGGTCGCGGGGTAACGCGATGCTGCTTTGACGGAAAAACCACCCAAGTCCCGCCTGGCTATTTGCTGTCTCTCTCGCACTTATAAGCTTCCTACCTGGGCGATTTTCTGTCTCACTCGCACACATAAGCGAGAATCCCTGCTATTTTCTGTCTCTCTCGCACTTATACGCTTCCTACCCCGGCGATTTTCTGTCTCTCTCGCACACTTTAGCGAGCCGCCTGGCTATTTTCTGTCTCTCTCGCACTTATACGCTTCCTACCCCGGCGATTTTCTGTCTCTCTCGCACACTTTAGCGAGCCGCCTGGCTATTTTCTGTCTCTCTCGCATTCAAACGTTTGCTACCTGGGCGATTTTCTGTCGCTCTCGCACTGGGTGCCCTTGAACGGGGCAACCGAGGGTGCACCCTTTCTTGGAGGGTCGCTGGGTAACGCGATGCTGCTTTGACGGAAAAACCACCCAAGTCCCGCCTGGCTATAGCGATAAATCGTTGAAAAGCGTCATAACACGTAACCCTGTGAAATTTAATGCAAAAAAAATTCGAGCGATTATCACGGAAAAAAAAAATCTCGGTGTATTTACTTAAGAAAAGGGTAAAATTACCAAGAATTCAGGGTTCTATTTGATCCTAGTTTTTTCTTGGTAAAATTACCATTTGTGGAATTTGTAATTTTACCAAGAAATGTCGGTAAAATTATTGAACTTTCTCGGTAATTTTACTGGACCTTGGTAAAAACGCCAATATTTTTTATCGACTGTGGTAGAGTTACCGAGATAAAAAGGCAAAGTTACCGGGAATTGATTACCAATAAAAGTGGTATTCTTACCTAAAAAAAAAACAGTGAGAATCTCGGTTTTTAGGTGAGCTTACCAATCTGTCTTGTTAAAATTTCCAATAATTGGTAAAAAAAGTGAGATGGTAAAGGTACCTTGGTACCTTTACCTTGGTAACGGACCTTGGTAAAAACGCCGAGAATTTTTTTTCAATGTATCATTTCTAATAAAAGTAGGACCGAAAAATGTGTTGCCTGTTACGGCGACAAAACTATTCCAGTTATCGTGAAACCACCCCTATACATTATTATTTTTTACATGTGGTATTGTGTTCTTAATTTCTTATCCTGCTCATTGATCTCTCGTGGGATTTGATAATGAGATGACTTTTTTGCAACGTGTTTTTGCGACGCCAGAGTGCTATATAAATGCGTTTTTTAAATAATCTCATGGCGTAGCAATTTTTGTGCATTATTTTCCCCACAATTTCCCAGGACAATTCTTTCAGTGTCACTGCCTCGCGTTCAGGTTTCCCTTTCTTGTCTTCCTACTCAAGCGTTCAAGTCTCCAGGCTGCATCTGCATGTCAAAGGGAAAAAGAGAACTTGGAAGCTAAGGAAGAGACGAAGGGACGATGAGGGGGCAGAGGGGGGGGGATAAGGAAAGATTAAGCTCAACAATTTCAAAAACAAGGAGCCGCAGACCGCGCGCGGCTATAGCGGAGAGAGTCTGTGGGGATTCCCAATCAAGTTGATGCGGGGAAATACTCAAAGATGAACACATTTAAAAGCCGAGTCTTCAGAGCCTGATAACTCAGTATATTCTGTGTTGTGATTCTCTGCTGACTTACTATCTCTGGAGGTATTTTACTTGTTGTATCTTAGTTTAGTTTCAAAATTTCAAAACTTTTTTCAATGGGCATACAATCATACATAGCTATGGCGGCGGCGCTCAGTAGACCGATTCAATAGGAGAGGTCGGACGAAATTTGGAAACTTTAAAAGCTTATAACTCCGTTTATACAAAATTTTAAGGTTCTTAAAGTGGTTTCATTGGTTTCCTCGTGAAATTTTCTTTTCGATTTACCCCTTAACATTACAAATTTGACCGATTAAACATCAAAATTTTCAGTTCTAGTTAATTTTATGTCCGACCTCTCTAATTGACTCGATCCACAATGCGGCGTATGAAGGATTTTATTATTTATCTGAACCACGGTAAAAGTTCTTTTTTTAATTGAGGCCTGCTGACTACACAAATCAGACAACTTATTACACGTCCGTAGTCTTATTTAAGATAAAAGGAACTATGTGACAATTATAAATCAAAAGGGGCTATGTAGCACTCAAATCCTACGTATATAGTCCCTTTTGATTTAATCAATTTCATTTATTTCAACTAGGCACAATTTTGTTTTTCACTCGGAAGCCGCTTTTGAAACTGGCGGGTAAACTTGATAAATTAATGTTTTTACGAAGAAAAGTTGGATTCCTTGAGACTATAATCTTTGAATTGGGACGTGCAAAAACTGCTGATGTCCATTTTCCCAGTCTTAAGTTTTTTTGAGTTTGTAATACTTTTAAAGAGATGAAACAGACATAATAGTGATGAAAGGACTCGTTATCAGGAATTAAAGAAACCCGAAGACGAGTTTTAACGCCACTTTCGTGGTCACAACCAACTCCGAAAAGTATTATGAACTCGAAAAAACATAAGACTGGGAAAATGGACATCAGCAGTTTCTGCACGTCCTTTCCCTCGGCAGTTTTTTGTTGTGCGAAAGAAAAGACTAATCTTCTCAAGGGAGCCGGAGCATCTTACAAAAAGTAAATCTTTAGCTGCGACGCCGCGCCGCCGTAAGACTTCTTAATTAAGATAACAAGATATACGCCGGTGTCATTGCACAGAAATAGTAAGCCTTTTAAAAATATATAGAAGATATCATTCCTCATTTTTGCACCCAGTATACGTGAGCCATTCATGGGGTCTCTGCAACCAATTAGTCAATTTAGGCAGAAAAGCGCTACCACGCTTTTTAAAGGAGACTTAATAAATTCACCGAAATTTAAAGTTCGGTTCCAGTTGGATTTATTTTCAACCTAGCATTTACCTCTCATACCAGAGCACATCATTACATCGATTTAAATTCCAGCACTGTTATTTTTTGTCCCCTATATTTTTCCCTCGCCTCAGTGACAGATTTGGTAGCAAACCAGTGCGTGCCAGTGCAATCAAAAAGTTGCTAATCTTGCAGAAAATTGTCTGATTTGCCCATTAAAAGTTTTGTAAAGCGAGGGAATTTTACTTGAAGAGAAGGCAACAATGGACGGATTAATCGATTCAAAGTAGGGACAGTAAACAATTTTTCCCGCCTATCTCACCACGACGGTTCGAAAAAAACACTCTTTTTTTCTCTGTCGAAGGGGGAGGGTTTCCTCCTCATGAATGAAAAAAAAATCTTATGTTTACGTTACGCCACACATTCCCACGAAGTGTGAAAAAAACTCAGGAAATCGATTGTTTTTTCGGCTCATTGGTTTTCGTTCGTTCAATGGCACCAAATTTCCTTTTACAAATTGTAGTCTACAAGAAGAGTCTTGAGCATCTCTAACTGAAAATTTCACCGATTTTTCTTCTGATCCCGTGCGGAAATCAGAATAATTTTGGCCTTAAAATGCACAGGTGCATTCTTACAAAAAATTGAATTGTTTGAGTTAATTTTGCAACTGTGGAATGGAGTCACGTTCCTTCAACGACAGTGGCGAGGCATGAGTGATCGATTATCGATATTTCCCCATTTGAAGCTATGATGAAGAATCGATTATTGAGGTGTTGGTTGCGAACACCCTGCTTATCGATCCTTTTCCATAGTTTTAAATGGAGGATCAATCGATTTATCGCAAAGCACGCCACGCCACTGAGCAACGACGATTGTTGACTGTGCTCTCTTGGAATCGTCGAATTTCACGAGGAAACCAATGAAACCACTTTTAAAACCTCAAAGTTTTGTATAAACGGAGTTATAAGCGTTCGAAGTTTCCAAATTTTGTCCGACCTCTGATATTGACTCGAACCACTGTGCGACGGACGCAAAGCGTACGCACGTGATTTTTTTTTGCGATCGCGTGCCGGTGCGACGCGACGCGACGCGGCGCCGCGTCGCACAAAGGAACGAGCTGTTAGAGGAGGCCGGACTTAAAATTTTTGACTGAAATTACAGATTCTGATACCTATTTATTTCGTCCCAATACGATTTCAAGTGGGGGGTTTTGTGAGGAATTTCATGGAAAAAAAAAACTCTTTAGAACTATTTTTAAACTTCCCCGATTCATATTCTTGAAGATATAAGCTTTGAAATTTTCCAAATTTTGCCCGACTTCTCCGATCGGCTCATTCTACTGTGCGTCGTAATGGGCGTCGCTCGTCAAGCAAGCACACATTACGAGATTAGAGTGGATTCAGTGTCATTGCTGGAGAGAGCTTGACACCCAGCTTGCGCTTCCAAATTCGACCGCTTATTTTGCTCTTGAGGGTGATAAGTTGAATTTCTAACGAAATTTTTTCTTTTTCCCCCACGGTGGATGATGTCATACTCCGTTTTAGATACTCCGTGAAATATATCCCCTCTTAAAATTTGACGTAAAAACTTGCCGTTTTAACAGATTGTTATTTTTCTCTAATCTTTCAGCTTAAAGCACATACCGAAAAAAATTGAAGTTGATTTAACATTCTGGATCATCCAGATGTAAAAAAAAAAGCGTGCGAGAACTTAAAAAATGCTGAATTACCCGACAATGTAGTTTCTTTAACTTATTGGCATTGGTTAAGTACCTGTTGTAGCGGATAATTGAGCATTTTACAAGTTCTCGCATTTTTTTTTTTTTTTTTTTTTTTTTTTTTTATCATCCAGAATGTTAAATCAACTTCACTTTTTTTTTGGTGCATCAGAACATGATTCTGGTACGAGTGCAATGGGTCAGTTGCGCTGATCTCAGAACTGCGTTTTGATGCTCTGTTCTTGTAGACCAGTCTAAACAGCATCAGCAGCTCTCCCCGTTAAATTTGAACCGAGGTATCGCTTTTTGAAAAGTCGGGTTTTTGATGTTATCCGCCGCGGTCACACCTTTGGTTTCTTCCACCTCGCTTTCATCAGTCAGGGAAACACATACTTGCACTGGTTACTCAACGTGAAACTCGGATGAAAGCAAAGTAGAAAAAATCAAGGGTGTCACTACCGCGGTGGATGTCGTCATAAACCGAATTTTTCAAAGCGCGATATCTCGCACTGGAAAAAAGTCGCTCGTATCTTGAGTCCAGACTCTTAATAACATTGACAAGAAAAGTACACTTGGTTAACTTTTTTCCTTGAATAGAAGAACCGAGCCTCTAGATGTAGGCGGATTTCCTTTTAACTAAGCGAAAAATCCGATTAAATCAAGAGTATTTTTTTTTGTCAATGTTTTTAAGAGTCTGGACCCTGGATCTAAGCTACTTTTTTTTCAGTGCGGTTAATATTGAACGTAGACAGTTGCTGTTTGGACGGATCGTATTATTTTTAGCTGATCTACAAGAATCAAGTTTCAAAACACGACTCTGTGACCAGCGCAACTGAGCCATCGACTCATATCCTTTGCTGATATCAAAAACATGAGAGGGAAAACGGGAAACAAGGCTGAAAATTACACATAAAAATCTGAGACGTTTCGGCCCAAAACTGAGCCATTTTCGGTCGGAAGAATAAAAATAAAATTGCTCGATGAATTGGTAAAATTGGAGGGTTCGATTTCCTCGGCCATTGCGTAGTCTGCAGGTTTCTACATATATTTGGAATTTTTATATTTTATTTTCATTCTTCCGCCTGAAAATGGCTCAGTTTCCGGCCGAAACGTCTAGGATTTTTATGTGTACTTTTTAGCTTTGTTTCCCATTTTTTCTCCTATGTTTTTGATATCACCATGGTCACGGGCTGCTGTTTTTAAAATATTTTAACTAGAGTCCCTTTATACCCAGAGTTAAGACAACTCTATTATCAGCTGACTGGCAGCCGGCCTTGGCTGGCCATGGAGGCCGAAACGAGTACACCCAAACAAACGATATTGAGGGATAAGAATCAGGAATCCTGCGATGTCTATCACACAAAAACAACATCAACAAATTGATCAATTAAAACGAAAATGAGATTGGTTTGTGAATAATTTCTAAATCTATTTTCATTTTAGACCGATGGAAATAAAAATTTACTCTTGATAAACCAAAATTAGGTAATATTTTCATTATTCTTGTTCACATTCGAGGTACCGCCATCTTGGTGCACTCGTTCCGGCCTCCATGAGCGAGAACCAATCAGAATTGGATTTTTTTTAGGCCACTTTCAGCCCAACCAAAAGTGAGTTGTCTTAACTCTGGGTATAAAGGGACTCTAATTTTAACCAATCCTTTGTTGACCTGCCTTGAAATTTTGGATGGATTTGTGCCAACAGGTACCTATCACTTCTCGAAGAAACAGGAGCGGAGGAAGAATGGTAGGACGTGGTTTATCAGCACTTTCCTGGTGCCTCGTATTCGGGTCTGTATTTCTGGGCGGATGCGCCGTCAAAGTGGTCGACTTCCGGGTTGACGACTACTACAGGAGCGTCCAGAAACTCCGGGATTCCGTGAGGTGCGACGCGGTGACACGGAGTCGCCCCAAGGAGCACGCCTCCTTCCCTCGACTCTGCGACGCCAAATCCCTCAAGTCCGACGACAAATTCGTCCAGGTTAAATTCGACCTCGGACAGAACAAGGTCGTCACTTTCGCCGTCTACGCGGCCAATCTCTACGTCCTCGGCTTCAAGTCCAAAACCACGGCCTACCTCCTCGACGAAGCTCCAGAGTTCGGACTCCCGACCACTTTCTTCGCAGGTAGGTGTTTACGCGCTCAGATCGGAGATGTTGCATCTGTGAGGAATTTGCCATTTGACTATTGATATATATATATATATATATATATATATATATATATATATATATATATATATATATATATATATATATATATATATGAGTCGCTTTTATAGCGCTCTTTGGCGCTGTGCGACGCCTAATCGCCACAAAGCTCGGTCTTCCCACAGGTCATCAGGGAGTTGACAATCTCTTATCTCATTTAACACCCCCTGTCGCCAACCTCTCACTGGGCGTCCCCTACGTCTATTGTCTATTGATCGTCTTGACTATTCGATTTGATTATTCGTCTTGACTATTGATTCTCATGTAAAAGTTCAAGAGAAACACGATGGTCCCACTAGTTTTTTTCTGAAATCAACTCCCAAGCTCAAAAAAAAGCTATCAAGTTGAGGCCAAAATGGAGGGGCCTCACGCTACCCTGAGAGTCCACTCAGTCCACATCTACACCAAGACAAACTCTCCATGCGGAGATAGGGAGCAAATACATTAGCAGGGTTGCCGTGTTTTCAGTTTTAGAGTTTCCCAAAAAAGTGGCATCCCTGTCAATGTATTTGCTCCCTATCTTTGCATGAAGAGTTTGTATTGATGTAGACGTGGACTCTCAGAATAGCGTGGGATATCCCCTCCATTTTGGCCTCAACTTGAGAGTTTTCCTTGAGCTTCCTTGGGAGTTGATTTCAGAAAAAACTAGTGGCACCATCGTGTTCCTCGCGAACTTTTACATAAGAATCAATGGTCAGTTCGCAAATTCCTCACACATGCAACATCTTCATTATTTTTTCCCCCCTCGAATCTTTAGGTATGAAACCAGAAACACAGGTTTGCTCCCTCAAAGTTTTGGGTACGCAGCCCGCTCAACATTTACTTCTTCAAAGCATTGAGTATACGGTACGAAATATAACGACAGCGACGACGGCATAAGTCCTCAATCACATATTTCGCTTGCGGTGTTTGGAGTCCTCCGCCTCTATGTTATTTTTTTGAAGGAGAACAAATTGACATCATTCCTTGAAGTTTTTGCAGAATTTTCTTCGCACAGAGAAGAAAAATCACGGCAATTTAACAAAAATTGCCGTGATTTTTGAAAAAGAAAATATGACAGGATGTCTGCGACGTCGCAAACCGAGTTATGTGATTGCCGACTTACATACCGTCGATAAGTGTTATCCTTCAAATCATGAGGTATGCAACTCACACCTCACTGGAGTATCCTCCCGTGTAGTGTTGCCCCTTCTAAGCTCCGAGGCGATTGCGTCCCCGCAGTTGATAAGATAGTAGTGCTGAGACTTACAGTCTCACTGTAAGGCTGTAGGACTGTAGGGCTGGACCCTAAAGCTGTAGGGCTCAGCACTACAGTCTTACTAGCTGACTCTATTTAATCTAAACTGTTAGGGCTCAGGCTCAGCACTAAGTTGTTTTTGCCTACGCTACGTTGTTGTGTACGCTATAGCGTACATTAGATTGAAACATATGGTTGAACTCCTCTAACCTCCTCGAAACCAAAATGCTTATCACTCAGTGGCGTGGCGTGAATTGCGATATATCGATTGTTATGCCATTTAAACCTATGGAAAAGGATCGATGTACAGGGTGTTCGTAGCGAACACCTTAATAATCGATTATTTACCATAGGTTTAAATGGCATAACAATCGATATATCGCAACTCACGCCACGCCACTGTTATCACTTAAATTAATTGCTAATTTGTACTGATTGACCATAATCAGTCTAATTATATCAGATGCAGAGTGATTTCCCGGCACGTTATTGGTTCACGGAGAAACTCAGCGACGTAACGCCTCGAAACATTTTTTACAAATCCCTTTCATAGTATCGAAATATACTTAAAAATTCGTATGTCATAACCGGGCTAAAATAGAGGCTACCGCATTTTCCACACGCACACGAGGCCGTTATTGAAGATTTCCAAACCGACAGTGATTGGATTTTTTCAAGAATAGATACACATTTTTATAGAGCAGCCCGAGACAATGGTAACGGTAGAAAAACGAGGGGTAAAACGGGAAACAAGTTTAAAATACACAGTTAAAAAAACCGAGACGTTTTGACTCAAGACTGAGTCATTTTTAGTCGGAAATACGATAAAAATTTAAAAAAAACGATGAAAAACCTGAGCCCTACATGGTGGTGGCCGGGATCTGAGAAAAAAATTTTCTCAGGTTTTTCATCGTGTTTTTTTTTTTTTTTTTTTAATTTTTATTGTATTTTCGACTAAAAATAACTCAGTCTCGAGTCGAAACGTCTCGGTTTTTATTTAAATTGTGTATTTTAGCCTTTTTTCCCTATTTTTTTTTCGAGTCGAAACGTCTCGGTTCTTATTTAAATTGTGTATTTTAGCCTTTTTTCCCTATTTTTTTTTCGAGTCGAAACGTCTCGGTTTTTATTTAAATTGTGTATTTTAGCCTTTTTTCCCTATTTTTTTTTCGAGTCGAAACGTCTCGGTTTTTATTTAAATTGTGTATTTTAGCCTTTTTTCCCTATTTTTTTTTCGAGTCGAAACGTCTCGGTTTTTCTTTAAATTGTGTATTTTAGCCTTTTTTCCCTATTTTTTTTTCGAGTCGAAACGTCTCGGTTTTTATTTAAATTGTGTATTTTAGCCAGTAGTGTATATATAGGGATATTGCGCCAAATTTGACCTTTAAGTCGGCAGCTACGTGACCCCGGCGTGAGATCACTAGCGACTGTTGCGGGAATCGGTGTGACGTCACTGGCGACTGGTTGCGGGTTGCCTACCTATCGTTGCCAGTGTTGTAAAATTGTGCAGAACCTATCGTTACCAGTGTTGTAAAATTGTGCAGAAAAATCGTAATTAATTTACGGAGAGGGGTGTGACGTCACTAGCGACTGTTGCGGGTTGCCTACCTATCGTTACCAGTGTTGTAAAATTGTGTAGGAAAATCCGAATTATTCCACGATAATCTGGCAACAATGTTATCATGTTACGAGGTGTTGTAAAATTGTGCGGAAAAATCTGAATTTTTTTAGGATGAGGGGTGGGGTATGGTGCATGATTTTCCAACCACGGTGTGACGTCACTAGCGACTGGTTAATTGTTGCGGGTTGCCTACCTATCGTTACCAGTGTTGTAAAATTGTGCAGAAAAATCGGAATTAATTTACGGCGAGGGCTGGGGTATAGTATATGCTTTTGCAACCATGGTGTGACGACACTAGCGTAGACTGTATCGTTACCAGTGTTGTAAAATCGTGCAGAAAAATCTGATTTAACCGGGGAGGGGCGTGGGTCACTTGAGAGTTGACTGGTTAATTGATCCGGCTTGCCTGTCAGGGGCGACGGGTAAGTTTATTCGTTACCAGTGTTGTGTGTATAAAATGTCAGCCGTCTTTTCATGCTGTGACGACACCAACCAACGTTGAGAAATTGAGCGGGAAAATTTGAATTAATGACGGGCATTGCTACGGAACATGGTAACAATGTTGTAAAATTGAGCGGGAAAATATGATTTAACCCCGGGTCGGGTATGGATTAGTGTACGGTGTATGGTATCCGTGTTTACTGTTGCGGGTTGCCTAAACGTGAAGGGGCTACCATTAGCTTTTTTAAACCACAACCGTTTAATCCTTATGGGCTACCTACCCACCCGAGCGAAGCATGATATGTTAGAGTCAACAATTTGCCTGTGAATTAGGCGGGAAATTTGAAGGAGCAGACGTTGCAAAAAATCTGCAAAAACCTATCTTCACAGGGTTTTTCATGTGCCATGAGTCCTTTACCGTGACGATATCTGCTCTATTAGCAATCATACACAGTACAACCATTCGGGTAAATACGTTTGAGCAATGACCTGCATCATTTTACGTGACGTCATGCGAAGCATCCATTATGTGTCGTCACCCCAACCCAGCTAGCGACCTTACCCGCTCTACTAGGAATCATACACAGGAGGAGGACCGAGGTTCTCCCATAAATTCGTAGCGGGTTGCCTATCCATCCGGGGGAATACGATTGAGTGTCATCACTCTAAGCATCCATTCTATGACGTCA
Source organism: Bemisia tabaci (assembly GCF_918797505.1). NCBI lineage: Eukaryota > Metazoa > Arthropoda > Insecta > Hemiptera > Aleyrodidae > Bemisia > Bemisia tabaci. The sequence goes on from NC_092798.1 coordinate 1,453,698, forward strand.
CCCTGTTGTATACCACAGTATCAACGTTGTATGATCGGAAAAGAGTTATACCACGCTATACGTGAGATGATAGAAAATTCGGGTTTAAGTATCGACAGCGGAGACTAGAGGGGGCTAATGAGTCGAACTCTAGGTGCGACAAGTATAATGCTCTCATCGCGGAGATGTGGATTCGAAGTTGACAATTATTTTGAATACCGCGGTGATGTGCGTATGTCTGCGGTTCGATTGTTGATTCGTTATCGAAAGACCTTGTTCGATAAAAAGCATTGCCGAGATAGGGATTCATCGATCGAGTTCTGTCGATAACGATTCAACAATCGACCCGGTCGCGCGACTGCGCGAGCCCATTCAAGGCCACCCAGTTCTCGCTACTCGTTTTCCTGTTAGAGTGTCATTCGGAAACCACACATGTTCCACACAAACTACTCATTCACTTAGCTCCTTTCACCATACATATAACTGATGAAAAATCACGAATGACTCTGGAAAGTATCACTACTTATACGGGGTTTTCGCGGTAACTCTCATTCGATAATCTCCAAATATCCGTTCCCAGCGATGCCATCCTTCGACAAGTTTCAACTTGTCTCGATCAACTTCCCTATAATATATTTCTGATTCCCACGGCTTGGCAATAGCCGAGGACCTGCGGTCCCGCTCATTTAAACGTGTGGTGCTGGTGCGGGTGTGAAAACCATCATTAATTTTCGATTATTTAAACGGTGATGTTTCTAGTCAGTTGTCGACCATCATCCTCATCTAAATCGATATGATCCGTTTTGAATTTGGAAAATGAGTCATTTTTCCTTTCTTTTTGAGACAAGTGAAACACTGATGGGGTATGAACCACGACGGGATGTGCAAATTCTCGTTCCTTGATTGCTCACGGGGAACACCGGTTTAGACAAATGATGTTTCAGTATCATGAGCCTTGGCTGCATTGGCTAGAGGAATCGATGGAGCTCGGGTGAGGGGGGAGAAAAAAAACAAGAAGAGATTCGTTTATCACATACAGCAGATTTATTGATATAAAAAGGAACATGAGTATTGTATATTTACCACACACTTTCATACTGTGCTATGAACCTTCGAGATCATGATGGGACAAATTGAAGCCATGCTTTATACGCATCACTTTCCTAACGATTAAATGACGACACTGGTTTTTCAATTCGCAAAGAGCATAGGGGAAAACCATCATCGGAAAAGTCTTAACATCAAACGAGTCAGGGTCTAAAGCGTTCACAAAATTTGAAATTGAAGCGTTGTCCAAATACTGACATTTTCTTAATACTAAATCACAAGTTTCGGAAAAAAGTTTTTGAAATTTTTGCTGATTGTCAACAGCTTTGTCCACTACTGCGCTAATCGATGGAGCGAGTTTCTTCAATTCTTTCCATGCCTTCTCTTGAAGCGCTATTTCTCTCGCACACTTACGATGAGATGAATTTTTCTGACCGAGCACAAGACTTTTCCGTCCCAGAATCCTGCCAAACTTCAAAAATCTTGATACGGTCCCGAGATAGCGTGTCTCCCCAAAGTCGCTGTCCCCCTCAAAATACGCATCGATGTCTTTGTCCCAGCGTGTAAGCTCTCTCCACTCGCTCGGCTTAAGGGCGACCATGTTTTGAACTGTAGCGTAATCGTAAAATTTGATGATCGGAGTAAACTGTTCATTACAACTGTAACCGATCACTATCTGCTGTTCACCGTTCGGGGTCAGGAAAAAAGACGAGTTTCCCATCGTTTTCGATACGATAGGGCCTCTGCACACACCACGACCGGGTTTTATCGGAGACATGCTCGAAATTTGATAACAAATCACTTCGAGCGACCCGAGCTGACAGCAAAAGCGGACCACACCGACGAAAAAACGAACAGAAAATGGTCGCTGGTGTGTAACAATCCACGGTAAGAAGACATCGTGATCCAGAAGGAGGAGGAGGAAGAGAAGGAGGAGGAGGAGGAGGAGGAGGAGGAGGAGGAGAGGGGTCTGCAACACGCATTTAAAACGTATTAAAGGAATAAAGACGAGTTTCCCATCGTTTTCGATACGATAGGGCCTCTGCACACACCACGACCGGGTTTTATCGGAGACATGCTCGATTGCCTAATATATAGAATAGACTCGATTTGCATGCGAATAATATAGCTCTCTCACCCCGAATTGCGGGAGCGTTTTATCGATTTTCTATCGATTTCAATCGATTAGGACTAGATTTACGGTGATACTCATGCATTTATCTCGATGCTGTCTTCGTGAACCATGCACGGATCTCGCAGCGAGAGGTGAGAAGGATGGAAATCGATTCTTGGTAGCAGCTTACCAGGATCGAATTCAATCGATTGCTTGTGTGGGTGGTATCGATTTCTTGTGTGGGCGGTATCGATTTTCACTAATGCTCATTGAGTTCTGACGACGCGAAGGTAGATGATGAGATGATGGTGAATGCTGGGAACCAAGCTTGATTGTGTATTTTAAGCGAAGAACTTCGCTCTCTTGCCTCCGATTAGTGGAGAGGCTCATAGATTTTTCACCGATTCCTATCGATATAGCTTCGATTGGTATCGACTATGACCAATTTTCATCATCATATGCTTGAGCGCCTGCTCTTTTCTCGTTGTTTGTGTTGTCTCATCACGAATCGGTTGTTCGATCAGTAACGATTTCCATCACTTTTCTTCGATTTGAATGTGCAGAATATGACATCTCACCCACTCGAAGTCGATCGATTTTGCTTCGATTTTCACCCATTTGTATGTCTGCTTTCGTGGACCATGTGCGAACCCTTCCACCGAGAGGATAGGGAGAGGGGAATCCCCCCTGCTACGGGAGATTGGATCAAACTGTTACGGCGTGTCCTCGAGACGAGACAGCCTTCATTTGAGTGAATAGGCAATCTGATACCGATTGCGTTAGAAGTCTGGTTCCCTTTGCGATGTATCGATTGATATGATATTCAAGCCTATGACACGGGATCGAACACCGCAATAATCGATTCTTTATCACAGCTTCATAGGCAATCTGATGCCGATTGCGTTATGAGACTGGTTCCCTTTGCGATGTATCGACTGATATGACACGAGATCGAACACCGCAATAATCGATTCTTTATCACAGCTTCATAGGCAATCTGATTCCGTTTGCGTTGGTTCCCTTTGCGATGTATCGATTGATATGACACGAGATCGAACACCGCAATAATCGATTCTTTATCACAGCTTCATAGGCAATCTGATACCGTTTGCGCTGGCTCCCTTTGCGATGTATCGATGGAAATGACACGAGATCGAACACCCCAATAATCGATTCTTTATCACAGCTTCATAGGCAATCTGTTGCCGTTTGCGTTGGTTCCCTTTGCGATGTATCGATTGATATGACACGAGATCGAACACCTCAATAATCGATAGTCGATTATTACACCTCACCTCACTAGTGACGCCATATTTGAGGGTATGGAATGGACGAAATAGAGGTGATAGCTAGCTCGTTGGGTACCCTCTCCCGGACTGAAAAGTGTGGTTTTATAACGTGAAAGCCTTGCCCGGGGCTATCCTCGGGATGATACCGCCTTGATTTGAACGAATAGGCAATCTGGTGTTGCTGCATGGTACTGTTTGCGGGATGAAGACGGCTATGGACTTTGCAGTAGTGTGTGGAGGGCTTTGCGATGTATCGATTGACAGGTAGGTGACAGAGAGGGCGTGCAGCCAAACGGTGGGTAGAGGGCATGAGATGGAGAGATGCCAGCTCCCTGAGGATCTCTTCCATGACAGATTGCTGTGGAGAGTGGGCGTCGCAGAGCGCCTTAGTGCACCGTGAAAGCGGGTTATACATACATACGGTTTCCAGTGTCGTGGCATGCTTTGCGATGTATCGATTGCTATGCCGTTTAAACCTTTGAAAATTATCGATCGTAACGAGCACCATGTGCATAATCGATTCTTTATCATAGGTTCAAATGGGATACTCCATTATCATACCTTGACACTGAGGCTTTGAATGTCAGCGACTCGGGACGAGGGCGCCTTCATTTGAGTGGATAGTCGATCTGATACGTTTTAAATGCGTGTTGCAGACCCCTCTCCTCCTCCTCCTCCTCCTCCTCCTCCTCCTTCTCTTCCTCCTCCTCCTTCTGGATCACGATGTCTTCTTACCGTGGATTGTTACACACCAGCGACCATTTTCTGTTCGTTTTTTCGTCGGTGTGGTCCGCTTTTGCTGTCAGCTCGGGTCGCTCGAAGTGATTTGTTATCAAATTTCGAGCATGTCTCCGATAAAACCCGGTCGTGGTGTGTGCAGAGGCCCTATCGTATCGAAAACGATGGGAAACTCGTCTTTTTTCCTGACCCCGAACGGTGAACAGCAGATAGTGATCGGTTACAGTTGTAATGAACAGTTTACTCCGATCATCAAATTTTACGATTACGCTACAGTTCAAAACATGGTCGCCCTTAAGCCGAGCGAGTGGAGAGAGCTTACACGCTGGGACAAAGACATCGATGCGTATTTTGAGGGGGACAGCGACTTTGGGGAGACACGCTATCTCGGGACCGTATCAAGATTTTTGAAGTTTGGCAGGATTCTGGGACGGAAAAGTCTTGTGCTCGGTCAGAAAAATTCATCTCATCGTAAGTGTGCGAGAGAAATAGCGCTTCAAGAGAAGGCATGGAAAGAATTGAAGAAACTCGCTCCATCGATTAGCGCAGTAGTGGACAAAGCTGTTGACAATCAGCAAAAATTTCAAAAACTTTTTTCCGAAACTTGTGATTTAGTATTAAGAAAATGTCAGTATTTGGACAACGCTTCAATTTCAAATTTTGTGAGCGCTTTAGACCCTGGCTCGTTTGATGTTAAGACTTTTCCGATGATGGTTTTCCCCTATGCTCTTTGCGAATTGAAAAACCAGTGTCGTCATTTAATCGTTAGGAAAGTGATGCGTATAAAGCATGGCTTCAATTTGTCCCATCATGATCTCGACGGTTCATAGCACAGTATGAAAGTGTGTGTGGTAAATATACAATACTCATGTTCCTTTTTATATCAATAAATCTGCTGTATGTGATAAACGAATCTCTTCTTGTTTTTTTTCTCCCCCTCATCCGAGCTCCATCGATTCCTCTAGCCAATGCAGCCAAGGCTCATGATACTGAAACATCATTTGTCTAACCGGTGTTCCCCGTGAGCAATCAAGGAACGAGAATTTGCACATCCCGTCGTGGTTCATACCCCATCAGTGTTTCACTTGTCTCAAAAAGAAAGGAAAAATGACTCATTTTCCAAATTCAAAACGGATCATATCGATTTAGATGAGGATGATGGTCGACAACTGACTAGAAACATCACCGTTTAAATAATCGAAAATTATTGATGGCTTTCACACCCGCACCAGCACCACGCGTTTAAATGAGCGGGACCGCAGGTCCTCGGCTATTGCCAAGCCGTGGGAATCAGAAATATATTATAGGGAAGTTGATCGAGACAAGTTGAAACTTGTCGAAGGATGGCATCGCTGGGAACGGATATTTGGAGATTATCGAATGAGAGTTACCGCGAAAACCCCGTATAAGTAGTGATACTTTCCAGAGTCATTCGTGATTTTTCATCAGTTATATGTATGGTGAAAGGAGCTAAGTGAATGAGTAGTTTGTGTGGAACATGTGTGGTTTCCGAATGACACTCTAACAGGAAAACGAGTAGCGAGAACTGGGTGGCCTTGAATGGGCTCGCGCAGTCGCGCGACCGGGTCGATTGTTGAATCGTTATCGACAGAACTCGATCGATGAATCCCTATCTCGGCAATGCTTTTTATCGAACAAGGTCTTTCGATAACGAATCAACAATCGAACCGCAGACATACGCACATCACCGCGGTATTCAAAATAATTGTCAACTTCGAATCCACATCTCCGCGATGAGAGCATTATACTTGTCGCACCTAGAGTTCGACTCATTAGCCCCTCTAGTCTCCGCTGTCGATACTTAAACCCGAATTTTCTATCATCTCACGTATAGCGTGGTATAACTCTTTTCCGATCATACAACGTTGATACTGTGGTATACAACAGGGTGACGTCATAGAATGGATGCTTAGAGTGATGACACTCAATCGTATTCCCCCGGATGGATAGGCAACCCGCTACGAATTTATGGGAGAACCTCGGTCCTCCTCCTGTGTATGATTCCTAGTAGAGCGGGTAAGGTCGCTAGCTGGGTTGGGGTGACGACACATAATGGATGCTTCGCATGACGTCACGTAAAATGATGCAGGTCATTGCTCAAACGTATTTACCCGAATGGTTGTACTGTGTATGATTGCTAATAGAGCAGATATCGTCACGGTAAAGGACTCATGGCACATGAAAAACCCTGTGAAGATAGGTTTTTGCAGATTTTTTGCAACGTCTGCTCCTTCAAATTTCCCGCCTAATTCACAGGCAAATTGTTGACTCTAACATATCATGCTTCGCTCGGGTGGGTAGGTAGCCCATAAGGATTAAACGGTTGTGGTTTAAAAAAGCTAATGGTAGCCCCTTCACGTTTAGGCAACCCGCAACAGTAAACACGGATGCCATACACCGTACACTAATCCATACCCGACTCCGGGTTAAATCATATTTTCCCGCTCAATTTTACAACATTGTTACCATGTTCTCTAGCAATGCCCGTCATTAATTCAAATTTTCCCGCTCAATTTCTCAACGTTGGTTGGTGTCGTCACAGCATGAAAAGACGGCTGACATTTTATACACACAACACTGGTAACGAATAAACTTACCCGTCGCCCCTGACAGGCAAGCCGGATCAATTAACCAGTCAACTCTCAAGTGACCCACGCCCCTCCCCGGTTAAATCAGATTTTTCTGCACGATTTTACAACACTGGTAACGATACAGTCTACGCTAGTGTCGTCACACCATGGTTGCAAAAGCATATACTATACCCCAGCCCTCGCCGTAAATTAATTCCGATTTTTCTGCACAATTTTACAACACTGGTAACGATAGGTAGGCAACCCGCAACAATTAACCAGTCGCTAGTGACGTCACACCGTGGTTGGAAAATCATGCACCATACCCCACCCCTCATCCTAAAAAAATTCAGATTTTTCCGCACAATTTTACAACACCTCGTAACATGATAACATTGTTGCCAGATTATCGTGGAATAATTCGGATTTTCCTACACAATTTTACAACACTGGTAACGATAGGTAGGCAACCCGCAACAGTCGCTAGTGACGTCACACCCCTCTCCGTAAATTAATTACGATTTTTCTGCACAATTTTACAACACTGGTAACGATAGGTTCTGCACAATTTTACAACACTGGCAACGATAGGTAGGCAACCCGCAACCAGTCGCCAGTGACGTCACACCGATTCCCGCAACAGTCGCTAGTGATCTCACACCGGGGTCACGTAGCTGCCGACTTAAAGGTCAAATTTGGCGCAATATCCCTATATATACACTACTTTAGCCTTTTTTCCCTATTTTTTTTTCGAGTCGAAACGTCTCGGTTTTTATTTAAATTGTGTATTTTAGCCTTTTTTCCCTATTTTTTTTTCGAGTCGAAACGTCTCGGTTTTTATTTAAATTGTGTATTTTAGCCTTATTTCCCTATTTTTTTTTAATTGTTTTTCTACTATTTTTTCAAGAATGTGAGTTGCTTACTTTTTGGCTTCGGGGGATTGATGTAAACTCCGGCGAAGAGTTTCACTCGAGAATGTTCGACGGTGTTTAAAATGGTTTGTGGGTGTTTTTGCAGGCGCGACGGCTCGTAAAACCATCGGATCAGGTCGCTACGTGAAACTGGCTCAAGCCAGCAACAAAACGCCAAAAGAGAAGATCCAACTGGGGATCGAGCCTCTGCGGACGGCCGTGCGGCAACTGGCGGACAACCCGGAGGACACGGCCGTGCGGGCCAGGAGTCTCATCGTCTGCATCCAGGCCCTGTCGGAGGCGGCGCGCTTCGGGCACATCGAGGAGAGGATCGCATTCAAGTTGGACTACCCGGACGCCAAGACCAACTACCTCGAGATCAACTGGTCCAAGATCTCCGAGGCCGTCCAGGCCGCCAACCCCCAGACCGGAGCCCTCAAGAGCACCTACACCGTCGACTACACGCAGGAACAGTTGAAGACCGTCGGGGATATAGTCGATAAGTTGGGCAATATTAAGATGTTGCTGAAGGCCTAGGATACTGGACTGCATTTTGCAGTTTGGAACTATAAATTCTGGCTCATCTGAAAAAACACTTGTGTGCATTGGGAAACTAATGGCACATGCGTAGTTCTTAAGCCAGGCCAGAATTTATAGTTCCAAATTGCAAAATGCGATCCTACTCATCAACATTGGGACCGCGGTAACAGGGTGGCATGAAACGTAAGAAAGAAATGAAAGATTGGAAATTTCAGTGGAAAATTACATTTGCATTTTTTGTGAAAATTTCATGAAATTTCACGAGGCTGTGAAATACTTCATATTTTTCAGGGGCTAGAGTATGCAACCCGCACTCAAACACGCAAAATTAGAAAAAAGTCACAATTTTTACATTCTGCGAGACTTGAAAAGGGACCGATATTTTTCAATATCTTTCATAAATTTCGGAAATTTCATGAAATATTTCACGTGAAATTTCAAGACTTTATTTTTCATGAAATTTTGCCACCCTGCGCGGTAAGCAGGAAGAAACCATGCCACATCAGCTATTTCCAAATTAATTGGAGAATTTAATTTCATACATGAAAACTGGCTGTGGGGATTTTGTGAAAATTTTAGTGAATTTTCTGAATAGCACGAAGCTAATATCTCAAACTTTTCAGAGGAATCCGCCCAACGTTCTCTGGTAAAAAATTAAATCGCCCGAGCAAATTTGGCAATGGCTGATGAAACTCGGCTCCTTTCTGTAAGCCCAGTCCAAGGGGGAAGCGTGGATGATCGATTATCGATATTTCCACATTTGAAGCTATTGTTAAGAATCGATTATTAAGGTGTTCGTTGTGAACACCCTGCCTATATCGATCCTTTTCCATATATTTAAATGGCGGATCAACCGATATATGTCGCAAAGTACGCCACGCCACTGACCGGGTCCATTTTTCAAGTGAAATGTTCTGCGCGGCTGTTTAGTTGAAATGTGACTCAATAGTGTTATTGCATCCAAATCTTAGGAAAAGGAGGCTTTTAAAAAAATAAAATAAGAGCCGAGATTTTCAAACACCGCAAACGAGATACGTTGTTGCGGGCTTACACCGTTGAGATAGAATGTGTTTAAAAGGAAGTCCGACGGAGAGATAGACATGAAAAGTTCCTAAAATTGTATTCGACGGTGAAACTACCAAACCACGTATCTCGGTTTGCGACGTCGCAGACTTCCTATCATACTTTATTTTTTAAATAAAAAACTACTTAACATCCAGTCTTGAAAATTTCTGTGATTTTTCCTCTTTGTGCGGAGAAAATTCCGTGAAAATTTCAAGGAATGATATTGATTTGGTCTACTTCAAAAAAATAAAATGTGAGCGTAGATTTTTAAACACCGCAAACGAGATACGTGGTTTGGTAGTTTCACCGTCGTATTACTGAATTAATAGCGTTAAATTTTTTTGATACATCAGCCACGAGTGGCGTTCGTTATGTCATTTATCCATTCCTTTCTTCAAGCTAGCCTCTCTCAGAAGTGAGGATTGGTTATTTTTTGTGACAAATCTCACAGTTCACATCAAAATCTACAAAATTATACTCATACCTTTATATGTTTTTTTTTCTAACGTATGGATTCTTGAAAATGTATCAAACCTCTTTTATTTGTATATTTTTATAATAAAAAGTTTGTTTCTGGAAAAGTAAAAAAAAAATAGATTTTGTACATGGTTATGTATATGTATGTCGCTTAAAGTATACCCTGGTAAAAATTGGCGATAGGAGCTGCGGTTCAAAATACCATAGGAATTCTTATAGCCGGCTTAAGAAGGCAATAGAAAATCGTATAGCTGGCTGTAGAAAGCGGAGCAAATCATAAAGCCGGGCTATACGAAGCGATAAAAAAAGTATACAGCCGGGATATAGTTCCTATCGCCGGGCTTTTCATTTTATCGCCATCGGCTATAAAAGGCTATAAGAAATTGTGTAGAAATTCGTGCGCTTTGGAAATCATTAAGTTTGATACGGAACCACCATAATATTCACAAAACACACATTATATTTTCCTTTAATACATATTTTTTTTTCATCAATTGAAATGAGAATAATCCATACAGGATGTGCAAACATTTTAAAATCATGGATTGAAAAACGCTGACTCCGCGAGATTATATATTGGAGCCTAACACAGAGCGGAGCGGCGTGCTGCCAGAGTTAAGCGCGCACTAGCGCCTACAAACCTAACAGGGATACTTCACGCATTGCGCAATGCTTGAAGTATCCCTGTTAGGTTTGTAGGCGCTAATGCGCTTTTCGCGCTGGCTACCTGCCCGCCGCGCCGCAGCGTGCCACGGCGCTTGAAGCAACTATTTCACACCAGAGGTATTGCACAGTATCATACGAAATTAAAGGCGCCCCAACATATTAGGAATGGCAGGCATCCTTCAAAAGTACGCAGCTTTCCGCGCAAAATAAATCAAGATACTACGGCCCAAACATAGAGCGGTAGTCCAAAAACTCAATAAGTCCTAGCATCCGTAATTAGTAACATTTAGCATACACTTTATCGCCTGGCTGTTGCTTAATCGCCATCGGCTATAAAAGGCCATAAGAAACTGTGCAGCCGTCTATAGAAGCTATTGAAAATCTTACAGCCGGCTTTAGGTCCATGGTATTTTGGAAGACAGATGCTACTGCCAATTTTTACCAGGTTAATGGTGTAGAACTGATGAATTTTTTATTGTGATCATGCATCAACTTACAAATATCGTGGACTGCCTTTAATGGATCGTATTCGATAGTGGTTCGATGTATCGTTTGGTTCAAAATAATAGAACATAACCTCAAACCAAAATATTACGATATTTGTGAGATAAGCTGAAAATGAGAAATTTCGTAGCAATTCCAGTACCCTATGCTAATTAGTACTCATACGAATCAAAAATCCGTTCCGCCAGATGACTCAATTGACTTTTGAGGCTATGTTTAAGTTTTGAACCAATCGATATCGATACAATCTCACCCGTTTGACGTAGCGAATACGATCTATGCCTTCCCACGACAAGATCGATTTTTTCCTAATTTTTGAGCAAGTCTCTCGCTCCATCTGAGGTGGCACATTTTCCTCGTATGAAATGGATATATTTTGGGGGAGGTCTTTAAATTCTTTGCTTATTATAATTTTTTATCCATCCCCATCAAGTCAATAGTGTCCTTTGCGCTCAAAGAGTCTATCTAAAAGGGTTGTAAGATTTTTTTCGCAGTAAATGCATATATCGACGGCTAAAGTTTACAAATGTGTGCCTTGACAGATTGCGACATTATAAGTCTCTACTTTTATTTAATTCATTTTATGAAAAACCAATCAACAGTTTCTACTGAAACCTCCTATTCAGGGAAATTGCAAAAATACGTGGGTATCTCGGTTTGCGGCATTGCAGACTTCTTGCCATACGTTATTTTTTTAAACAGAAAACTGTATACTCGACTTCACATTTTGAGTGCTTCCGTGATTTTGTTTCTCAGTGTGCATAATGTTTTGTACAAATTCAGGGTTATAATGTTGGTTTTTTTCTTGAAAAAAGAAAAGAAAAGCGTATATCTTGAAATATTGGCAACGAATTCTACGTCTCTGCTATTTTACCGTCGTTATGAATTCTTTCCACTCATTTTATAAAGCTCACACAAAGCTTCAATAAAATATGTTGAGTACTTTCCCTTCCATAGTATAAAACACAATCGGAGACTTTTATACTATTTTATACGCATCTATACTAAAAGGTACCAAGTTGCTCGCAAACCTAATGGACGTAATTATTTTTATCATAAATATGTCTAGTGGAGATAAGCATTTTCGACCTCATCTATGGATACACTGTCGTGCAGAGGAAACGCACGGTATGCAAATCAGGTCTTGTTTCTCCTCCTGTAGCATGCCATTTTTGAGGGTAATTAAAGAGCGTAGGGATATTTAATAATTTGGCGAAAAATTCTTGACAACATAAGACGTAGAACAACCGATGAAACAGCTGGGGAGAATTCGAACGTTCTGTTACGTAAACGAGCTTTGCAAGGAAGGAAACAGAAACACCTTAATTCACATGCCGTAATAGTCCTTGACACGACGATAAGGGTCCCATTGGGAGGGGGACATATGCTAAACTAAGTAATCCTTTTTCTGTCGGGACCAAACCCCTCTCCGTACGCATTTAGTGTCTCCACGTGCTTTCACGAGGATTTTCGAGGGGTCTTCTAAAAGCGCGAGTGTCCGGCCGTAAAAAGGCGCGAGTTTCTTCTTTTTCATTGAAACAAAAAAGAAGGAGAAAGTGGCAAAAAGTCTTGAGCGAACAAAAAAAAGAATCACCATCGTGGTGAAGGAGGAAAAAACTGAAAACGGAAAATTTTGATCAGTCGATTCGACTCTCGAATTGTTCGGATTCCCGAACGGCCAAGGTAAAAGCCGGGTTGAGAATGATCGGCATATGGGTATTTGAAAAATGCTAGATAAACGATTTCTTTTTAACCGAAATTCCATATTCTTCGTATAATTATTATTTGGATGAGGATGAACAACCACCTCAGAAATGAGAGACATTGAGAGAAATGGATCTCTCCCGTGGAAAAATTGACGACTTTGATCCTAAAAAGAACTACGAGGCTCCTCTCACTTAACTTAATTGACTTACTTTAACTTAACTTAACTTAACTGACTTAACTTAACTTAACTTAACTTAACTGACTTAACTTAACTTTATTTAACTGACCCTTAGCTGTCTCTGGTTAGTAGCTTACTTTTCTAACCGGGCGTTTAAGTCTCTGAGATCGTCGATATTCCATTGAAAGGAGGTGTAATTGGATTGTATTTTGCTATGAGGAACTACTGATTCTGACTCATTTCATGAGAAAAATATATTCCATTCGTTTCTCTGTGTTGATTTGTGCTTTTGTGGATGAGCCAGAGATAATGGTTGCTTAATGCAAAATATGGTCGAATTGAAACACATGATTCTCTCCAAAATGTCACGTAAAAACTTACGCACATATCGTAAATTGTTTTTGACTCACGAAAGAGATTTTTAAATTGTAAATAACAACGACTCTAATATGATGCTGTTTACGATCGACATAAATTAATTGCATGTCGAGGAATGATGTTCAGAGTCTGTGCTCTGCATATGGCAGATAAAGATTTCAGCTGGCTTATTCTTGAAACTGCGTTTTTCATATGAGAATAATTTAATAACTGCCATATAACTCCGCTTTGGTCTCATATTTTTGAGGGATTTTTCTACAGAAACGTTTGTCAAACAATTCTCTGCGCTCTGATATCAATAACTTTTGAGTTTATTTAGTAGGCTAAGGGCATGGTTTTTATGAACTGTCACATAGGAAAGACCTTTCGCGAAAAAGACACATATACTTTGATGCAGCAATGGTTGGAATTTGATGCTGCTTTTGGTACCTTCATCAATCAAGAGTTTTATTTGTTTGCCTTTTGAAGTGTTCTAAATTAATGAGGTAATTTTCTTGAATATTTTGGGCAAAGTTAAGTGAGAACATTCATAAAAGGAGACTGACGAAGTTACACAATCCAAGCAAAACTATATGGACATATTACACCATTCTCCCAATTTTTTTTTTTTTTTTTTTTTTTTTTTTTTTTTTTTTTTTTTTTTTTTTTTTTTTTTTAATGTAGAGGGCAACAGTATGTTATTCTCATGATCAAAGCTTTTAATTTTTTCCTTAATAATTGGAGTCCAATTGCGGAGTATGATACTCGACTCTTCTGCTCGAGGATAATAGTCATCTCACTTTTAAGGAATTTCCGCAGATCATCAAAGCGTTGGTACATACGTCCATTGTGTCTTACGCCATGTGATGAAAATGTAAAATTAGAGACCGGATAAGATTGATTTTGTTTGCATTTAAAGCATAGGGATCGGAAAATCCAACACACAAACTAGTGATTAGATAAGAGGATCCTGAAGAACTTGTTCTGTATTTAGGACTGTTCCATAAAATATATTACATAAGAATAGGATATAATGAGATGATTTGATCTAAACTCTCACGAAAAGGTGCGATAGACTTTTAACTTTTCGTAAGGCAGAGGCTGGTACGATGTTGAAAGAAATATAAATAGACTAAATAATTAAATAAACAAAGCAAATAATGAATTAGAAAAAAATGGTTTCAAATGGATCTAATTAGGCATTCCATTGTCGGTGAAAGATCCAGTCAGACTACTATTCATATGTAGGTAACTTACGGCTCATGCACCGAGGTGATCTATGCCAATAATCGCCGTACCGTCAAAATATTCACATACTCATAGTTCAGCTGTTGCAGAATGATAACTACTTCCCCTTTTTTGGACGCACCATTCTAACCGAGGTAATTTTTTTGCCAGAAATTTGCTCATTTTATTGATTCATTTTCTCTCTTGGCTGAGCCCGCCAATTCATAAAAAGATTTTTCGTTCTCGTTTTTCATGAAAAGGAAACGACATGTGCCAGCGCTAGTTTCTGCTCGCCGCATCATTTCATCATTTTGGCTTTATCACTTTCTATTCTTTGAAACGTCATTTCGTATAATGACAATGAGCGAGACTGTAGAAGACCTGTGACTGATCATCTAGATGAAACGCTTAAATGAATTGTATATTTCATGCATGAAATACATGAGATGTAAAGAGATATGCCCTTAGGTGCGTCTGACCGAAATTGGTCAGTGCGTTACTGTATCAATCACCACGAACTTTCCTTCCAATTGAAACAGAAAATTGGATAAACTTCACATTGTGTCCTACGACTGGTCAAGGAGATCAGAGGGTTAAGGTACTAGAGTTGAAGAGAGTAAGTCATTCCCGTAAACGACGTGCGACTTGAACAGTGGGTCAAAACGTCAATGTCCCTTAAACTTCTGGTACGTTGTTCCAGTAACCTCCTTGACCAGTTTTAGATCACAATGTGGAGTTAATTCACCTATCCGTTTCATGTAGGGGAAAGTTCTCGGAGTTTGTTACGATGCCCCACTGAACATTTTCTTTTTGATTGTGTTACGATGCCCCACTGAACATTTTCTTTTTGATTGACAGGTCATCCCCTTAAACGCTGTGCATTCTTAGTAGCGCGGAAAAAGGCTGATGTCCCCGGAAACTTTAACCTAGAGCCCGCCCAATGACTGATTTTAAGTCGTAATGAGATCATTCACCTCTCAGCTTCGCTTAGCAGAGAAGTGGATGATGATTTGCGAGATGACCTTCTGACCATTTTCTTTTCAGTTGATAGGTCATCCGCTTTAAATCAGTACAACCTAAAATGAGTATAAAAAGGTCGATGGCTTCTTAATTCTGGTGCTTCAACTCTATGATATAATGGCCAATTTTAAGTTATCCTGCGAAGGGTACTTTGCTTTTCAATTTCAATGCTAGGCAGAATAATTCAAAATTGCCACAGCGACTTACAGACTAAATTCTTTTTCTATTAGGGGGTCATTAGGGTGTGTCAAAAAAATGAAAGTTTGAAATGCCACTGTTTTCAAAGGGCAATCGGTGCCACTTGGTAAAAATAAACCCTGTCTGCAATGAGTTGCAAAAAACGTGTTGCAAAAAACGTGTTGCAAAAAACATGCGTTGATTCCATCCATTTTTATTGATGCCAAATGTCGATTCCATGATGAAAGAGCCTTGTTAAAAATGGGTCGAAATTCGCCCCTTTTAGGCCCTCGATTTTGCAAACGAGAATTGCGCCAAATTGTTGCATATGATGCCCTAAGTCTCCGGTAAAAATTTCAGCTTGAGTTGAAAAGCGGTTTCGGAGATACAGGGGGGTGAAGTGGGGGAGTTGAGCGGCTGGCGTCCGCTATTTCCGCGGCTGTTCCTCGTCAAATCTTCGTTGTTATGTCACCCGTTACATGTTTTTCTATGTAATTTTTTGCGTACTATCCATTTCTGACCTTAAAAATTACTTACAACCACTTTTCAAGGCGCTAAAGGGGGAAAATAGGGGTTGAACGGCCAGCGGCGGGCTCTTTCAACGGCTGTTCCCCGCCAAATCTTCGCTTCGATGTCATCCATCACATGTTTTCTTATGTAATTTTTGGCCTACTTTCCATTTCTGACCTTAAAAATTACTTAAAACCACTTTTCAAGGGACTATGGATTTTTTTTTTTTTTTTTTTCTGAGTTATTTTAATTTATTTCGTATTATGCTCCCTAAGATCTACTCGTGCCGTATATTTTCAAGTTTTTTCAGTGTACCTCACACGTCGCACGAGAAAATATATACGCATGATTTCATCCGAACATAAATGTTTACACGCCACAATGACATAGCAAATATGGGGGAAAATGTGAGATATGCCTGGGGCAGTACATTCATCTGATTAATAAAAATTCTGTCCTTTAGTTCGTTAGTTATTTATTTAAAACCATCCATCGGCAGCCTACATGTCGTATGATTGCACTTGTCATGCATTTTCTCATTGGTGATCCATCTGAATATATTTCTGTTTGCTGATTTTTGTTCGAATGCGTTAAAGTCTAATGTGACGAATGGTGATGCTGAGGGGGGGGGGCGGTGTTTGAATATTCACTGCGCTACATTACCTTGTTAACATGAGCGAACACCCATTGTCGGTATTACATCATGGGACCAATATTTTTCAACTTTGGTAATGGAATTCTAATGAATATTCCACCGCAAAACATTTAGAAAAAAAGCGCGAAGGAGAGATTCTGGCAGGAATATCGCAATTTTTCATGATTGTTTGACTTTGTGTAATGATATGAAAAGACGAGCGCTCGTAGGAGGGAGATGGTAGAATAATGGCAAAATCATCAAGTAAAGCTTTCAAGCTTTCATGAGGGGGGGGAGGCACATTTTTGAATCGATAACTTGCCATAGCTCTTAATTTTTCATACTTCCATTGTCTTAATTATTAAGGTGACGTTTTGTATTTAAGTGTGAACGTGTAAATGTATCTGTGGTCACAGAATCCTTAAATACGACATGTAGGCTGCCGATGGATGGTTTTAAATAAATAACTAACGAACTAAAGGATAGAATTTTTATTAATCAGATGAATGTACTGCCCCAGGCATATCTCACATTTTCCCCCATATTTGCTATGTCATTGTGGCGTGTAAACATTTATGTTCGGATGAAATCATGCGTATATATTTTCTCGTACGACGTGTGAGGTACACTGAAAAAACTTGAAAATATACGGCACGAGTAGATCTTAGGGAGCATAATACGAAATAAATTAAAATAACTCAGAAAAAAAAAAAAAAAAAAAAAAAAAAAACTGCGAAAAAATCCATAGTCCCTTGAAAAGTGGTTTTAAGTAATTTTTAAGGTCAGAAATGGAATGTACGCGAAAAATTACATAAGCAAACATGTTATGGTCATCTAATGATCAATTCTCGTTTTTTGAGAAAAGAATTTCGGCTCTCGAAACGCTTGTCAACCAACTCTCCCAGCAAATCACGCTGTTGATAAAAGTAATTGGTGCCCTCTCTCCGGCATCGGCGGCAATGCCGTAGATGTCGGTGATAGGGTTTCAGTGGCTTTTATGAGCGTTCTCTCTCCTCGTCCTGCCCTCGTCGTTTGTTTTTACTCGATCTGATTAATCACTTGCGACGGGTGCGGAACGAGGTGATTAAAATTCCAACACAGTCAATCTTATCATCATTTCATTTCTTTGTTTTCAGTGTCAGTTTTTTACCTTTGGGCTTTTTCTGGCTTTATTTACACTCCCTGTCTTTATATATAAAATCTTAGTTTATCAACTTATAGTATTAAGTCAGTTTCTCATTCATTTTACCAAATAGCTTGTATTTTGATTACCACGAACGCTTTATAGATCCTTTCTGAATACGTTCGTTATATCTGTAAATTTTATGTGTTGAATTTTTGGATATAACAAACTAAAAAAAAAAAAAAAAAAAAAAAAAAAAAACATGTTATGAATGACATCGAAGCGAAGATTTGGCGAGGAACAGCCGCGGAATGAGCGCGCCGCCAGCCGCTCAACCCCCACTTTCACCCCCTAGCGCCTTGAAAAGTGGTTTTAAGTAATTTCAAGGTCAGAAATGGAAAGTAGGCCAAAAATTACATAAGAAAACATGTGATGGATGACATCGAAGCGAAGATTTGGCGGGGAACAGCCGTTGAAAGAGCCCGCCGCTGGCCGTTCAACCCCTATTTTCCCCCTTTAGCGCCTTGAAAAGTGGTTGTAAGTAATTTTTAAGGTCAGAAATGGATAGTACGCAAAAAATTACATAGAAAAACATGTAACGGGTGACATAACAACGAAGATTTGACGAGGAACAGCCGCGGAAATAGCGGACGCCAGCCGCTCAACTCCCCCACTTCACCCCCCTGTATCTCCGAAACCGCTTTTTAACTCAAGCTGAAATTTTTACCGGAGATTTAGGGCATCATATGCAACAATTTGGCGCAATTCCCGTTTGCAAAATCGAGGGCCTAAAAGGGGGCGAATTTCGACCCATTTTTAACAAGGCTCTTTAATTGTTGAGTTTACACCTCGATTTTGTGCAAAAAAGCCGGCTACAATTTACCGGAACCGTTCGTTTACGTGAAATACGAAAAATACGTAAAGTTCTAGTAGGTAAAATTGTGCTTGAAAACATCATTGGCAAAAATGAATATCCACTTAAATTAAAAAAATTACCGCAGTATTTGGCGGGAAATGAGTCTTTTGTAACAGTATGATTTTGGAAGGCCTCAGAAATTCCGAGGACCAGAAAAAAAAATACTGCGGTAAATTTTTTGATTAAATTGATTTTGACTTTGACAGCAATGTTTTCTTGGCAAATTTTCACTCTCTTCAATTTTTTTTTTCATTTTTCACGTGAACGCACAGGTATGGTGCTGTATAAAGTTTTCAGTACGAAATCAAAGGCTGTAGACTGAAAAACCACAATTTCATCTTAAAGTTGACCTTCGGCACCAGTAAACATAAATGAAATAAACTCAACTTTTGGCAAAAGCATTTTTTAACAAAGTGGCACCGATCGGCAATCAGCGATTGCCGCCTAGGGACAGTAACATTTCAAACTTTTATTTTTTTGATGAACCTTAATGAACTTCCTAGGAAAATGATGATTTTGAGATCCAATGAAGAAATTGGATCTAATTTTGGAGAGGAAAATTACTCACTTGTTCAAAGATGGGGGTCAGCTCAGCTCAACGTTGGTGGAGTCTCGAAAAAATGACAAAAATATCAGATTTATGACTGGAAAAAATTACCTTTTTTTTGTCTCTGAATTCCGAGACCGAAAGATCTCGAAAATCCGAGACACAAAGTAATGGAAAAATCAGGATCTTGATGCGGTTGTTTTTTTTTTTTTATCGAAGACTTACCAATAAGTAGACTTATATAAGAACCGTTCGCCGTTATAATTAGATTTGCGACAGACTTTGACTTTACATCGGCGGTGGGTCAGTGTTAAATAAATAAAAAAATAAAACAATAAAATGTATCTAAATACACTGAGATATTTAAAAAAAATGTTCCAAACGGATTTAAGTAGGTATCGTATTTTTTCATCGGTGAAAGATCCAATCCCACTACCAATGACACCCGTTTCGGTATATGAACTCGCAAGAGATCCGTGCCAGTATTTGCCTTACCGCATCGCATATCTACAGGGTGATCCAAAAGTCCCTTCCACCCCCTCTAACTTTTTACCTAATTGAGGTAAAGATTTGAAACTTGGGGGATATTCCTAGGTAAAAGGGAGCTACTTTTTGGCCCCCCTAAAATTTTCAGGGGGCCCCCCTTGGGGGAGCAACGGCCCCCAACTTTTAATTTTCAAATAGGAAGACCCCCTTTGTGATAGCTCGTTCGAAAGAGCATAAAAAAAGAAAACTTTTCGCGCAAACCCGAAGTCAATATCTCAAACCGTTTCAAAATGGCGGCCGGTTAAAGTTCAAAATGGCCGAAAATTCACACCGGTTATTTGTCGATGGATTTGCGCGAAAGTCGGTATGTAGGGGTATTTTGACACGAGAAAAACGAATTTGACGTTAGATTTTCAAAAAAACCGAAATTTCCAAAATGGCCGCCGGTTAAAGTTCAAAATGACCAAAAATTGATTTTTTTAGAAATCTAAGTTCAAATTTGTTTATCTTATGCCAAAATACTCTCAAATTCCAAGTTTTAGGCAAATCCATCAGCAAAAAACCGAGGTGACAATTTTTGGCCATTTTAAACTTTAACCGGCGGCCATTTTGGAAATTTCGGTTTTTTTTTAAAATCTAACGTCAAATTCGTTTTTCTCGTGTCAAAATACCCCTACATACCGATTTTCGCGCAAATCCATCGACAAATAACCGGTGTGAATTTTCGGCCATTTTGAACTTTAACCGGCCGCCATTTTGAAACGGTTTGAGATATTGACTTCGGGTTTGCGCGAAAAGTTTTCTTTTTTTATGCTCTTTCGAACGAGCTATCATAAAGGGGGTCTTTCTATTTGAAAATTAAAAGTTGGGGGCCGTTGCCCCCCCAAGGGGGGCCCCTCTGAAAATTTTAGGGGGGCCAAAAAGTAGCTCCCTTTGACCTAGGAATATCCTCCAAGTTTCAAATCTTTACCTCAATTAGGTAAAAAGTTAGAGGGGGTGGAAGGGACTTTTGGATCACCCTGTATTTAGATGCACATTTCCGCAGTTATAAAGTGATAAAAGCTTCCATTCTTGTTGCAGATACTCAATTCTAACCAAGGTAATATATTTGCCAGCATATTGTTCACTTTAATTTCTTTCCCCACCAAAGGAAATTCATGCACAAATTTTTTGTTTCTGGAAGTTCTTCATGAAATGGGAAGATGTGCCGACACTTAGATTCTGCTTGCCGAGTCATCTCGTCATTTTAATTTTGTTATAACTTACTTTTTTTTTAAAATTATGCCGTGCACATTGCTAAGGAGTTGGACTTGCAGCAAAGCCACAAGAGACTCCTTAAATGTTATACATAAAATGAGTTAATATTCGGGAAATAAAATATACATGAGGACTAAAGGAATCTGCCTAAAAGAGACACTTATTCTCATGCTGACAAGCGTTGATAGAAAAAAGTCTAATAATTAGGTGGTGTTAAATCCTCTATCGTAATCATGAAATAATAATGCATCAATATTTCTGCCGATTTGGAAAATTGCGATGGCAGCGCAATATTATTTTAAAAAATTTTGCCAAACGGATTGTGATTATTTTTCCTTTTTTTTGAACGCGAAAGCTCACCAGTCTCCAGGATTCAAGGCTTCCACAATGGCGCAGATTCAAAGACAAAATTGGGTTCAAGAAAAAATGGATCTCCTCAAGGACGAATTTGTGAGAGGTAAGCCAGTGTTTCGCTTCGCGTTAATGAGAGAAATTTCGCAACCAATCTTGACGTCGAAGATATTATGAACTGGGCACATTTAAATCAAAAGGAACTATGTCCATTGTGATATGAACCCTGTTATGTGTGTCCTGTGTGTGTCTTCTTATGGATATTGGGGCTCACTTCAGAATAGTATAGATATAGTTCCTTTTTATTTAAATACGTCCAACTTAAAATGAGAGTGAAAAATTGAGGTACGCATTTCCGCAGTTCCACCATCGATATGCATTGCCAAAATGCGCTGTGATATACCGAAATAGGCTTTTGAAAAAGATACTGTTATCTCAATTTTGGCGATTGTATAATTCTTCTTGTCCACGCTTAGATCAGTAAAATCAGCGAGTTTTTCATAGGAATTTCACTGTTCCTTCATTAAATTATCTTCATCGATACAACACTACTTGCCAATAACGCCATTAATCCCTCTTCATCGATAAATTAAGTTTTAATGAAGAGGAAATATATAATTTTTTAGAGACTCAAACGCAAGGGTAGAAACGTAAACAATAAACATTCCCAAATCGTACAGTTTTAATCATTATGTAAACGTCGTGTGCTCATTGTTGTATATCGTAATGATCTCGACGTGAGATTCAATTAACGAGTGAGGTTCAGCTTCTCTAAAACAAAGTTAACGAATGAAAAAGACAGGAGGAGGAGGGGTTGCTCACCCTTACTGTTGAATTATTTGGATATTTTTGGGACATTTTCAGATGATGTTGTGGACGGCTGGTTTTTGATGAGTAGTTTTCGGCCAATTTTTTTTATTATTGTTGCTTACTTACTGTTCATTCTCAAATTGGGTCCCAAAATTATGGAAAAAAGGAAGCCCCTAAGGATAAAGAAGCTCCTGATAGCGTACGATCTATTTCAAGTATTCTTCAATGGATGGATTGTATGGTTGGTAAGTCTACAGAGGCCATTCTCATTAATGTTTGCAGAAACAAGAAATACAATTCCTGCTGGTCGAGTGAACTAATACTTTTACAAGATACTCATGAAATTACGCCCTAGTTTTATCATCGATGATGTGTCCAGCAATGCTCATTGCACGCAATGAAAACCACTTGTGTATACTAGAATCAAATCGGGTGCTCGCCAGTGGCGTGGCGTGCTTTGCGATGTATCGATTGGTCTGCCTTTTAAATTTATGGAAAAGGATCGATAAACAGGTTGTTCGCAGTGAACACCATAATAATCGATTCTTTACCGTAGGTTTAAATGGCATAACAATCGATACGCCGCAATTCTGGTGCTCGCATTTCCGCCTTACGCGGAGAAGTGATCGACCAATCAAAACATGGACTGTCCACGGATTGTAATGGAGCAAGAAGCAATGGAGCTAGACAGTCCATTTTCTGATTGGTCGCGCGAATTAAAGCGCGCGAAAACACGTCCATAAGCGAGACATTGGAGAGATTTTAGCGGATTTTAGGGGTACATCTCGAAAACCTACCTATATATTATTGCTAAAACTTTGAAAATCCAAGATCAGAGCACCAAAATGCTGATCAAATCAATAAAACTTTAAAAAACTGACAAACATTCAAGTAAAATCAGACTAACAGCCACTGAATAGTCCATTTAAATACACGTAACTTTGAACGATCTGGATGAGCGGATAGTCCTTTTTGGCGATGCGAGTACCCACTTTTGTTCTAGGTTACCCTAAAAGTCACTAACTATTTTTCTCTCTGTCTCTCTAACTTATTGTTTTAGCTATTTGCCACTCCTGGAGGTATGGTCTACACAAAAAAACACATGTGCAAGTACCTAGGAAGGCGGGATAATCCATATTTCATGCCTGTAAGTTTAAATATTATGTAACACACTTTAAGCAATCCGAAAAAATAATTAAATAAATAAAAATACACCTCGAGAAAAGAGGGAACAAAATAAACTCAAGTGTCTGATGAGGTTATTCTCGTCTAACTTATATATGGCTCAAGCTAAAAATAAACCTAATTTTTATTCCAACACCCTGAGACAATCAAGTTTTGAAACAGATAGGGGCTTTTCCTTGCAGAAATTTGAAACTTCAATTTTCCGAGAGGTGCCTTCGGAAACAATAAGGGTATTTTCATTTTACATTTACATTTTTGATTCATTATTATAAATCCCTCTATATTTGATGAGTCTATCTTATGATGTGCATAATTTTCCACAGTACTGAAGTTAATTGCTATTATTAATGAGGAACGCACTCTCCTTTCAGGTTCTAACAGGGGTCTGGTACTTCTTCATGTCCAAATTGGCGGATCTATTAGATACGGTAAGAGCTCAGTATCCGTGAAATATGAATGATTTGTGTATTTTTGAAGATAAAGGTTAAATGGAGTAGCAAATTGGAATGAGATAAATGTGGAAAGGGGATGAGGCTGCTCAAGGGGGAAGGAGAGAGCGGAGAGGGGGGGGGGGGAGGGAGAGAGAAAGAGAAAGAAGGGATCGGTATTTGCACCAAAAAAGCAGTGGCGTGGCGTGCTTTGTAATACATCGATTGATCTGCCGTTTAAACCTGAAAAAGGATCGATGAACAGGGCATTCGTGACGAACATCTTTAATATAAGATTTTTTACCACAGCTCCATTTGGGGAAATATCGAAAATCGATCATTCGCGTCTCGCCACTGCAAAAACGCTTACCACCGAGTTAGATATCGCCGGTGAAATGGACCACTAGACAAGGTACGAATTTAAGCAATCTGATACATGTTTCTTAACCAGAATTTCACGTAGAACACGATTCACACTACGAAAATTACCGAAATCAACTTCTAACGAAGATATTAACGTTTTTATCTCGCACTGATTACGAGGAATTTGAACTGCCCGCTCACAAGAAACTCAAAGCTCTACGTGAGTCAAATCGCCCACTACAACGGTTTCAGCAAGCTTCTCAATCGAGCAATGTTCATTTTCCACCATGTGTTGTTCAAACTATTGGTAATTTGCTATAGCTGAGCCAAAGTGTCAAGATTGGAGTTGAAGATTTTTACATCGCAGAGACTGTCATGATAAACATTTAGCGCGCGATGTGAATCACGTAGAGCATTGAGTTTTCATGAGCGGGTGGTTTGAATTCACGCATCAAGAATCATTAAATATCTTCGTCAGGAGTTGATTTTGGTAATTTTCGTTGTGCGAAACGTGTTTTACGTGAAATTCTGGTCAAGAAACATGTATCAGAATGCTTAAATTCGTACCTTGTCTAGTGGTCCATTCCCAAATCCCGAAGAGTCCCTCTATGAAGTCAAGAACTAAATTCAGTGGCTCGATGAATTTTGGCCAACGTTTGCACCCATCCACTTTTCAGCCGACCTCGAGAGGTGGGTCGAGAATATTGGATGTGGTCGTCATTGCTGCCAGCATGATTACCAAATGGACGTATTTATGCTAAAAGGAACTATATCACACGCAAACCCTATGTACATAGCTCCGTTTAGCATAAATACGTCCGAATGTTGTAGGCGTGCCGTGGCACAGTGAGACGAGTCTGTGGAAGAAGTCGGACTTGCAGTTTTTCACAAAAATTATAAAACACGTCTATCGTCACAATTTTAATTTTTAGGGGTGCTTCTTACAGAAAATTTTACACCGAAAAAAATAATATGCTGTTTTAGCATCTAGGATGTCAAAAATGTGTCTGGTGATCCCAAGATGCTGCCTTTACTGCCCCCGCAGTTGAATTTGCATTCCCAGGATGTAAAATTAACTGCGGGGGTAGTAAAGGCAGCATCTTGGGATCACCGGACACATTTTTGACATCCTAGATGCTAAAACAGCATATTATTTTTTTCGGTGTACGAAAAACCTAATGGAACTACTTTTAAAACATCAACATTTCATATTATTGGAGTTATAAGCTTTTAAAGTTTTTAAATTACGCCCGACCTCTCACTGACTCGATCTCCTGTGCGTAGCCAGGAGGGAATTTCGTTCTGTCGTAAGTAATGTCGTAATTGGCAGTAAGTTGAGAACTTCAAGCAAAGCCACTCTAGAAAATTCGCCTCATGAGGTGAATGAACTGCTAATAAGTAAAATACTTGGATTTAAATTTAAAAGACGAATTTTTTTTTAAAGAATTTGATACGAATTTTGAAGATTTTTTCCCCTTTCTTTTTTTCTTTTTGAACTGTCATATGAGGTCGACTTTTTCCGTTTATATGTCCCCCCTTTTTTTTGGCAGATATTCTTCGTCTTAAGAAAGAAACAATCTCATATAACTTTCCTTCATGTCGCTCACCACGTCAACATGCTTGTTTTATCTTGGGCGTTCCTCAAATATATGAAAGGTAAGGATATTTAGACTTTGCATGGGTGTAATACTTTGGTGTCCAAAATTGAAAGAGAAAAGTTAGATTTGCTCTATTCCCTTTTATCCAATAAAAAATGACTCCAAAAAGGCCAAATATTTGAATCACTGCTTCTCAAGTCCTCGCGCAATTTTTGGAAAAAATGGAAGAGGGTAAAGAGCAAATTGTGCTTAAGTACCCTCTTGTCTTAATTTCACATGGAAAAGAAAAATCCAAGCTTTGATGCCATGAGTCTTATTTTCGTGCCAAAAAACCAGATACAAGTTTCGTTCGTCCCAAATATAAGTTCCACGAACTTATATCTACGAAACCATTAATACTACATGAATACGGTAAAAAGGCGTGTCTGTCATACTCTCAGTTTTCAAACGCAGCATTAAAAAGCTGGAAATAGGCCAACTGGTCCGGTGGAAAAATCAATTTTGCTGAGACGATTTCCTCTTTGGGTAGGTGCAAAAATTTATCTTAACCTGTGCGCCGAATATCGGAACAACAACAATCGACGGTCCTATGAAATTTAAGTTC
The DNA here is from genome assembly GCF_918797505.1 of Bemisia tabaci. Classification (NCBI taxonomy): domain Eukaryota; kingdom Metazoa; phylum Arthropoda; class Insecta; order Hemiptera; family Aleyrodidae; genus Bemisia; species Bemisia tabaci. The sequence continues at coordinate 1,480,097 of NC_092798.1, forward strand.
TATATAGCCTACCATTACTTTTCAAAGGACTCTTACTTTTTCTAACACTCCTGTATGATACATACATACATGAAAACTTTCTGAACTTTCTGATAGGACTTTCTGATGCCAACAGAAAAAAATCCTTGTCTTGACTTTGGAGTTCGGATAAGAAGTTTTTTTTACCTCGTCACCAAATGTGTGAACTCTAGCACCAAGCTAGATCTCAGTTCAGGGGAATAATGAAAATCACTGAGAGCTAAATTTGACGACTATGGAGGATGCAAATAGTGTCCCACAAAGACTTTTGGGATGAGATTTTTTAATATAGTCATTGTGGAATGTGGAATTCGACCCAGAAATACACCAATTCAGAAATGGTACGCGGACTTTATGTCCACTTTTTTTACGTCCACAGACTTTTCGTCCACAATTTTTACGTCCACAGTTCTAAAGCCCAAACTATTGTTAAGTCCATTGCTTAAACGTCCACTAAGTTAAGTCCACAAATGTAAAGTCCACTAAAATCAAATTCAAGCGTCATATTTTTTAGTAGCGTCTCATATTTAGCATATAAAGAAACTATACAAAAATTAATAAAGGAGGAAAAAAAACTAAAAAGCACGCAATTTTTTGTATTTAACTTATTTGTACATCGACCTCCTTGAGTCAAATACGTCCAATTTTGAGCGTTTAGTTGCGCTTACACCACGCTGCAGCACAGTAAAAGCCCAAAACATTAAATAATAAATTTGAATGCTTTGGAAATCATTAAATTTGACACGGAACCACTATTTACAAAAAACACATTATATTTTCCTGTAGTGCATATTTCTTTTTCATCAGTTTAAAAGGGAATAATCAATGGAGAGAGTGCAAACATTTCAAAATCATGAATTGAAAAACGCTGACTCCGCGAATTTAAATATTAGAGCCTCCAGAGCGGAGCGGCGTGTTAGCAGCGCAGAACACGCACTGGCGCCTACAAACCTAACGGAATACTTCACGCATTGCGCAACGCGTGAAGTATCCCGTTAGGTTTGTAGGCGCCTATGCGCGTGTCACGCTGGTTGCCTGCCGCCAACGAACTACACCTCTAGAATGGCCGCGAGATAGCAAACCTGCGTAACGCGCAAGGGCCGGTTTTTGAAGGCAGGAGGGGGGTGGGAGCCCAAGTATAGCTAACCTCAATCTCCATTTCTGCTGCGTCTTGCCCATAAGGATTACATGTGAAAATTTCAACCTATGTAAACTTTCATTTTTTTTGAGGTTTGCTTTCAAAGTTCCTATTTTTTGAGTTAAGAAAACCTTTGGAGGTGCGATTATTATGCAATCTTTTCATTGCTATCACTTTATTCAACAATATTCGGCAAAATAGGGTAGAGTCCCTTTATACCCAGAGTTACGACAACTCGATTATCAGCTGACTGACAGCCGGCCTTGGCTGGCCATGGAGGCCGAAACGAGTGCACCCAAACGAACGATATTGAGGGATAAGGATCAGGAATCCTGCGATGTCTGTCACACAAAAACAACAACATCAACAAACTGATCAATTAAAAATAAAATGAGATTGGTTTGTGAATAATTTCTTAATCTATTTTCATTTTGGACCGATGGAAATAACAATTTACTCTTGATAAACCACAATTAGGTAATATTTTCATTATTCTTGTTCACATACGAGGTACCGCCATCTTGGTGCACTAGTTTCGGCCTCCATGAGCGAGAACCAATCAGAATTGGATTTTTTTTTAGGCCACTTTCAGCCCAACCCTGGCCCAACCAAAAGTGAGTTGTCGTAACTCTGGGTATAAAGGGACTCTAAATGTGGGCAGCGTCTGACATGGGTTTAGATGGCAGCCTGCTGTGTGAGCCCAAGTAAACCTAACCTATATCAACTTCAAAACGTTCCGGGTCTCTAACACTGGTCGGCCATTGCGCTGCAACGCTTTAAGCAAAAATTTCGCGTCAGAGGCGTTGCACAGTATCCTACAAGATTGAAGGCACACGAAATAACTAGTTAAAGAGGACTTTCAATTTTGACTGCATCTGTTACTGAAAAATGTTTAATTTGGCATTGGAGCGTTTCGTAGGCTCCAGCTTTGGTTTTCATCTTATCATATCCGTACAGTGTACACATGAACATATAGTTTTATCTATACTCTTAGAGTCAGTTCTCTTTCATGACTTGATTCATGAATGAAATGTTTTTAAGAATGAATAAGGTAGTAGTAGTATGCATTTATTTTTGAGGTGGTTCCTGTCATTTAATAAATGAGAAGAAAACAATGTGGACATAACATGTCCACAATTTGGACAATTTTGGACGTATTCATGGTTGGACATTAAATCATGTGGACTTAATAAAGACTGGACTTGACGTTTAGTGGACATACATAGCGGTGGACATTTATTTAATGGACGAAAGGTAGGTGGACAAAAAGTCCTGGAAGCCGCGATCTCCATTATTGGACCCGCTCGGTGAAAAGGTGTTTAAAGTAAAACAGAATTCCCCGGCGATCTAGGGGGCAGATTTTTAACCTCTCTACCTTGTTGACAGTATGACCAATACAATTATTTTCATTCCATTAACGTTTCGTTGTGTGGGAAACTAAGACCATGGATGATGGGACTTACTTTTGGAGCGATCCTTCGTTTAAGTTTAGGGTCATGTTTTGCCTCTTTGAATATTTTCACGCACCAAAGATGCTTTGATAATTTTTTTTTAAGGAAAAGAAATCATACGAAAAAGAACATTTCAAGGTTTTAACTGGTTAATTTTCCAAATTTTAGATGAGCACGCCATATTGGCCGGAGTCCTAAATTCATTTGTTCATATCTGGATGTACGGGTATTACTTTTTGGCAGCTCTAGGACCGTCAGTGCAGAAGTATCTCTGGTGGAAGAAACACATCACTCAACTCCAAATCGTAAGCTCTATTTCTAAAAACAACCCTAGGCACCCATTATGACTTTTTTTACAATTGGAAATATTTGCGCTAAAAGGAACTATGTTGCGCGCAAATCTTTAACACATAGTTCCTTCTAGCATGAATAAGTCCAATTTTTAGCAGCGCATTAACGATCTATTGACCGTTTCAGACAAAACAAAGCTTCTCTGTAAGCCATAGGAAATTTTAAGGAGACAGCAGTGGAAAATACCAATAATATATCACCGGTTCACTAGTTTGTTCTTAAAAGTACTCGAATTTTTTTTTTCATCTATAATCACGATTTCCCTAGGCGTCCCCTACGTTTCCAGGAGGAATACACACAGAACATCCTTAGGCAACCTGTTATTTGCCATTTTTTTGAACATATGGCCATATCAGGCAAGCTGTTCGGTCATTATTTCATGTTTTTGCTTAAGTTTTGATTCATGCCAAAGTAAATCATCGCCTTAGATCGAAAAATGAATGTCGACGTTCCTGCAGCTGTTCATTAATTAAGATTAATTGGTACTTTAGCTGCTTTTGCCTTCTCTTCGATTGAAGGCGAACAATGTTAGAGGCCATGCAATGCCATGCACAAATAAAACGCTGTATGAATACTTGAAAGTCATCAAACTCCTCCTGATACATTATTTATTTCCAAAGAAAAGTACCTATTGTTTTTTTCTGGGAGGTCATCGCACATTTTCGATTAAATTGAGGGACAAAGGCCGTAAAATTAGGAGAGAAATATGCACAAATTATCGAAAAAATTTGGTCTCTATTAGCGGAAATTTGACAAAGTTTTTACGATATTAAACTACCTGATCCCATAAATTTATCAATGGCCTTTTTTGTTTGTTTTCAGAGTCACTTTGTTATAATTTTAGGATACTTGGGTGTTTTACTATGGAACGGATGTGAGATGTTGATCTCTCTTACGATATACATCGCAGCAACTGCCTCTGGCTTTCTTTACTTCTTTCTCAAATTTTACTTCGACACATACTACAAAAGAAAGGAAATCCAATCTGGCGAGGAAAAGAATGAGTGAATCGTTTAGTTTTCATCGACAAAAGAATAAAAGCACAGTTATAAATAGGTATCCAAGAAGTTCACAAGATATTTTGATCACTTGTTGAGAAAGAAGTTCGCTTGGACTTTATTTTGCAGGAGGGATCGCAATGCAATTTCGACTCATTTATAAAGGAAAGTTGTAAAAGTTACTTATTAAAATAAATAAATAAGAAAAATTGTAAAACTGTAAAAAACTGTGCAGGGAAACTAATGGCACAAATGCTTTTTCTAAAACGAGCCGAAAATAGTTGTTCCTTATTGTAAAATGTAATCTAAGTGTCGTCTTGGCATTGTTTTTGATAATTGCCTGTCGTGCTAATATTGCGACTAATGGAAACTCTCAATCCTCGGTTTTAATTTCCATCCTGTGTGATAGATGATCTCTCTTGTTTATAACACAACAATAAAACTTTTACTTTCTCTTTTTGTCTTCTTGTTGCATTTTTACTTCTTTTGTTCGTCATCTGAATCTTTAAAAATGCTGGAGATTGCATTCAAGTATGGCATCAGTTCATCATGAGACAAACATGATATTCTTGAAGAAAATAAATAAATGGATAAATAGATAGATAAGTAGATAGATAAATAGATAGATAAGTAAATAGATAGATAAATAAATAAATTAATAAATAAAAATATAAAAAATAGGTAAAACAATTAATAAAAACAGTAGAGGAAAAATGCCGGTTTAAGCACACCCGTCAGTGTTGTCAATGTTCACGTTAAAAACCTCATTTATTCCAGTCCAACTTTATGCTGGGATGAGCCCCCATAAGTGCTCCAGTTTTCAACTGATGTTTTTCCTCTAAACAATGTTTATGGATGTGCTGTTTCAAAATTAATGTGATTTGTGGTGTATTAATTTAAATTAGCGTTTATCCATGTGTTTTTTCCATACTACTCTGATTATTATTCGTGGGAAAGACCGGCGACGCTGCCGGAGGCAGCGTCGCCCTGTTTTTCGACCACTGGACGGGTGGGAGGAGGTTTTTATGCTACCCTGTTGTTTTTTGATTTGAACTATGTGCTTTGATGCGTCGATTCAAAATTTCATCTGTATTTCAGTGGCGATGTGTGCTTTGCGATACATCGGTTGATCCGCCATTTAAACCTATAGAAAAGAATCGATAATCAGAGTGTTTGCGACAATCACCTTAATCGATTCTTTACCGTAGCTTCAAATTGGGAAATATCGATAAATCGATCATTTGCGGCCCTTGACGGTTCTTTCCCGTGTATCAAGGTGTCTTATGGAAGATGCATACTTACCTTCGTTGGGATTTCTTACCTCTCTGGCTGATTCCAGCGCTTTAGCTCCTCGAGCAAGTCCATTCAAACCGTTCCTTTCTCCACGGCTGAAATCGGCCGAATGAAACTCACAACGCTTTCCGCGTCGCCACTGGAGCCCGCTGAACTTCCACCTACAACGGGCCTCTCTCTTACGTCCAAATTTTTGGCCTATGAGTCATTCAGCGCCCGCGCGCGGGAGTGACCGGAGGCTGCTACCGGGGGGCCCCGCGGTGGGTGCGCGGCCCGCCCCGACACGTGGACCATGTTTCATCGCCCCCCCCCCCCCCGCCAGGTAAGCCTCGCCCACCCCCGCTCTTACCCTCCCCCCCGCTCCCACCCTCCCCCGCTCCCACCCTCTCCCGCTCCCTCCCCTCCCCCTCCCGCTCACCACTTCCACTCCCCCACCCGCCCCCTCCGCTCCCCCCCTCCTCTTCCTTATCCGCTTCCCAGGTGTGACCGGAGGCTGCTACCGGGGGGCCCCGCGGTGGGTGCGCGGCCCGCCCCGACACGTGAACTTTGATTCATCTGCGCCCTCCCCCCCCCCCACCCGCCAGGTAAGCCTCGCCCCTCCCCCCCCACTCCCACCCTCCCTCGCTCCCTCCCCTCCTCCCTCCCCTCCCCACACAAGGGTGACTCATAGATAGGCATTTTTGAGACTCATCATGTCAAAGGGCTTCTGGTTCTTGTCAAACTACACAAGATTTACGACATGAAGGAACTCGTTTCAGTCAAAATTTCAGAACTATTTTTGTTCGCCACGTGTTCATTCTCAAAGTAATTTATTACTAAACAGACGTCAAAAATGAGCCATAAATTCTGCCAATTTCGTTATTTATGGCTTTCGGAACCATAATCTCATCATATTTCACCCCCTCATAAGCCTAACATCGAGGCCAGATGTGTATTACGTCAGATTTTGAGAAGTAGAGGGGGAGACTTCCAGGGGAAACAACAACCATTGTCCAACCAGTCGAGTATAAAATCCCTGACTGACCTGACGAAAGCGACAATCTCTCTTCAAGTTTTGTTCACTTTCGAGCTTCTCTTCTCTTCTGGGCTCTTACTCTGACCAGAAACAAGTGACCCACTGTGCAGTGAATATAAAGGTTTCTTCCTTACTTCCGCTTTCAGGTGAGTTCATATGCTAAGTATATTTTTTCCAAATATCCCTTACATTTTTCCAGGAATTCCATCATCAACTGTACAAATCAACAACTCATACTCCTAATTGATACAAAACAATTCTACTCAATTTAAATCCATACCAACTTTAATCCAATTTTCAATCATGTCATTTCAATATTCACTTAAAAATAAACTAGAATTCCAAAACTTGAGTCATGTCTAACTCAGGAAATATCCTTTCATGTTGTTTCTAGATTTAAGAACTTGCCACTGTGGGAAAAATGTCGGAAAAGGTACCAGCCATTCGATCAGTCCGATGCAAAGTGTGCGATCAGTGGTACGTGAAGGGCAAGACCAATCATGAGCGGAGTGCATCACATCTGCAGAGGATATTCAGTATCGACGCACCGATAACGCTGGTGGAATCTGCTTTCCAGAGAAGACTCGAAACATACTTTTTAAAAAATCAAGATGAGACTGATATTCATCTAGAAAATTATTTAAATTACAAAATGAAACCTACCATCATAACTAAAATTCGCGAGACTCTCCGTATTAGGAAGAGTCTCAAAGTAAATATAAATGTTTATTTGGAATATGTAAAAGCCGAAGATGAAGATCAAACCCCTGAGGATGCTGAGACCCAGATCAAGTCTTTTAAGACCAAAAATATTGATTTCTTTCGACACAGCAATTTGACAAAGAAACTGAAACAGATGGTGGAAAAAATCCTCGCCGAGAACGCGGAATTTCACATGAAGGAATCAGGATGGACCTTGATCCGAATCATCGGGACCGAATTGCGAATCAACAGATTTAACGCCCTACAGAGAGCCGGATCTAGCTACATTCCCTTGCCAATAACATCGAAACATGTGGTCAACGTGAAAAATGATGATTTCCAGTGTTTCAAATATGCAGTTTTGGGAAAACATTTACCTCCAAGTACACGCAATAAGAATAGAGCTTCAAAGTACGCCCCCTACTCGGAAAAATATGACTTTTCTTGCGTTTCCTTTCCTACACCCCTCAAAGAAATATCAAAATTCGAACGAGTCAACAATGTTTCAATATCAATATTCGGATTGGACGGTTACGATGATGAAACTGACGATGATAATGTTCGAGAGGATGCAGAATTTAACGAAATAGGTTTCGGAGAAGAAGATTACATTCCAGCTTATCACAATGGGAGCGATTGTGACGAGGAAGATGTGGATGATCCGCCATACTTTGTTCGCGACAAGGCTGTCGAAGAAACCGGGAAGAAGAAAAGAAAAGGAAAGATGAAGGATGTCGAAAACCAGACTGATAAGCCACTCATTTACCCGCTCAGGGTGACTGATGAAGAAAAAGAAGACCATATCGATTTGCTCTACTATACGAAAGGTGGAAAATCACACTACTGTTGGATATCCAATTTCGAGTCACTCGTGGCTTCTCAAATGACCAGTAATGAGCATAAGGCATTCATCTGCAAGAAATGCTTTTCATTCTACCACTCGGAGGAAAAATTAGCAGAACACAAGATTCTTTGCAGAAAACTCAGCAAGGATTCTTTCCTACCCGAATATCCGGAGGACCCCGTTTTATATTTCGAAAATTACGCCAAGACCCTGAAACATAAGTACGTTGTCTACTGTGATTTTGAGTGTTACTTGCGGCGGATGGAGACGGATCATAAGATGGATCACTTAAAACCGAAGAAAGGAACAAACTCTGTAGTTTACCAGCATCATACACCCATGTCCTATGCCTATATGGTGGTATCGCCTGACCCCAAAATAAATACTGAGAAACCTGTCTTGTATCGAGGAGATAATGCTCATCAACACTTTTTGGATGCAATGTTGGAGTTGGCCCAACGGATTTCAAGAAGAATGCAGATCGAACAAGACATCAGAATGTCGCAGGAGTCCCAAGTAGCTTTCGATTCAGCCGTTAGCTGTGAAATGTGTCATGTTCAGTTTTCTAACGCAATACCCAAAGTACGCGATCATGATCATCAGTATGTGGATCCTGCCCTATCCAATTACAGAATGGCTTTGTGCGGTCCGTGTAATTTGAAACTGAAGCACTCGAGAACCATGATAGTAATTTCCCACAACTGGAGCTACTACGATGGACGGCTCGTATCAAAAGCTGTCAGCGGACAAAAATTGAAAGTTACCATCATACCCAGTACAGAGGAAACCTACATCAGCCTTATGATCAGGATGGAAGATAATTTTGCGATTAAATTTGTGGATAGTTACAGGTTCTTGGCAGCTTCTCTCGATAAACTAGTCAGTGAACTACCACCTGAAGCATTCGTTCGGACCGAGAAACTATGTGAAACTCCTGAGCAGTTGGAGATGGTAAAACGTAAAGCTGTCTTTTGTTACGATTACGTTACGGACGAAAGTAAACTGCAGGATACGAAACCTCCGCCTAAAGAAGCTTTCTTCAACAAGTTGAAAAACGAGGGCATCAGCGACGAAGACTACCATCGATTCTGCGAGACGTGGCGGATTTTCGGAGTAAAGGACTTGGGCAGTTATTCAGACCTTTACTTGAAACTCGATGTTTGTTTACTCGCCGATATATTTGAGGAGTTCCGGTCCTTCGGATTGAAACATTACGAGCTAGATTGCGCCAATTACTTGACTCTCCCCAGCTTCGCCTTTGACGCATTCTTAAAAATGACCGACGTCCACATCGATTTGTTCACGAAAGAACAGCATGATATGACTCTAATGATTTTAAATCACATCAGAGGAGGCATATCTCAATGCATGCTGAGACACGCCGAGGCCAACAACCCGTTGGTACCGGAGACTTATGATCCAACGTTACCGAATTCATATTTAATGTATTTTGATGTGACAGCTTTGTATGCCTACACGATGAGACAACCCTTGCCCTGCGGATCCTACGAGTGGGTTCCCGAAGACGAATTAAAAGAGATAGATGTGCTGAAAATGGAGGACGATGCCAAGACCGGACTGATACTCGAGGTTGATCTCTCCTATCCGGAGCACCTCCACCACTTACACTCTGATTTGCCTTTCTGTTGCGAAAACAAAGTACCGCCTCGCCACGGATCCAAACACGTCAAGTTACTCACCACCTTGGAGCCAAAAAACAATTACGTCATTCACTACGTCGCTCTCAAGCAGGCGTTGGAGCACGGGTTGGAGATCACTCGCATTCATAGAGCCCTCAAATTCAAGCAGAGGCCTTACTTGAGAGAATTCATCGATCTGAATGCTCGCCTTCGACAGGAAGCACAAGGCAACGAGTTTCACCAGTCAGTCCTGAAGCTATGCTCCAATGCTTGTTACGGAAAATTTTTAGAGAACCCGATGAAACGCAAAAGAATAGTTCTCGCTACCAATGCCAAACAACTTTCCAGATACGTATCAAAAGCTGAATTCATTGATCGAACGATATTCGACGAACAACTAGCAGCTGTGCACTTGCATCGGAAAAAAGTCAAATTTAATCGTCCGGGCATCGTGGGATTTTCGATTTTGGACCTGAGCAAGACGCATATGTACAAATTTCACTATGACGTCATGTTGAAGCGGTACCCGAGAGATAACGTTCATATTTGTTACATGGATACCGATTCTTACATCTACCGCATCGTTACGCCAGATATTTACGCGGATATGCTCGAAAACCTCGAATTATACGATACATCGAATTATCCGAAGGAGCATCCATGTTATTCTGCGAAAAATTATAAGAAAATGGGTACATTCAAGGACGAGTCCAAAGGTTCTCCTGTAATAGTCTTCTACGGTCTAGGAGCTAAAATATACATGTACCGATCCCGAATAGGACTGGACAAGAGAGCCAAAGGGGTTCAACGATCCGTTTTGAAGAAGACCATCGATGAACTGGATTACGCGAAAGCTTTATATCAGAACGTCGATACCGTGCGTAAAATGCGTCGTATTCAAAGCAAGAAACTCGAGATGTACACCATAGAAACCAAGAAGAAAGCCTTATCCAGCTTCGACGATAAGAGAGTCGTTTTACAAGGTAACGTTGTCACTCTTCCCTACGGCCACATAGCACTCGAAGCACGCAAAAGTTTCGCTGCCGACCTAAACGATAAACTTGGCACCGTCGTCTTAAAATCTTCCGATCCCCGAACCCGTACGAATTTCAAAGCCAACTTGGATGCTTTGGAAAGGAAATCTCTAGAAATGCGAAAGACTTGGTACCGAGAAGAAAAAAGAGCGAATCTCAAACGTGAGAGGGATGATAGTGAGGGGAGGAACGAAGGAGACACCAAGAGACATCGAAAAGTCTGATTTTTGTTGTATTTCTGTAATGTTTCAGATGGATCAGATAAATAATCACGTATTATACGTTCCGATCCGATCAATCCATCCGTCCGAACTGCACAGGGGCGAAAGATTCCCTCTGGAGAAAATGATACGTATCAACACCGAATACGGGGAGACCATCCTGGCCTACATCGACTACCACGGAACACAACGCAAAATTTACCTGCCCAAGTCCTATTCAGACACCGTAACGGATGACGGACTCAGAGAAATCAATCAAAAACAGCTAGATATTGTATTCGTTGGTCCGCATCATAAAACTTATCGATACAGAGTGGAACCTAGAGAATAGGTGATTTCGAATGACGCACGGCCAAATCTAGTTTACAATCCTAGCTCCGTTATTTTTTCTTTTTTTTTTACAGAAGTTTGAATCTTGAACCGCCATGACCTGCTTTCTCGACGTTCAAGGATTCCGCATGTCGTGGGGATACGTCATCAAGGAAATTTCCATTGTTTGCTCCCAAGGAAAATTGTACAACGTCTGGATGTTGAGACCACCGTGCCGCTTCGAGCAACTCAGCATTGCTGACAGGAACGAAGTCAGACGAGTCAGTAATTACCAGCTCGCATTGGCCTGGGACGATGGATGTATTCCGAACAAAACTCTCGAGGATATATTCGTTCAAATCGGGAGGAGATTCACAACATGGATCGTCGAGGACAACCGAATCAAAGAAATTGTTTTTCCGTTCAAGCCCAAGGTGGTGGAAATTCAAACCTTGGCCGAATACTGCAATGAACTTGCAGGAATTTTCAACGTGGAGGAGGCTGTGCAAGAAACTACCTACCCTGAAATCGGATGTATGTATGACCATCCGAGTTGTGCAGTCCAGAACGTGACAAAACTTTTGAACATATCTAATAAAGCAAGAGAATTACAATAAACTGTTTTGGAGACTACAAATGTTTTACTTTTGAAATCATATTCCACCATTTTGTTTGAATGTGTGTTACAGATCCAATGGATCCTGCTGGATGTAAATTTCTTTGTTCTGTCTAATTTTAAGGTTATTCTTAAGAATACATCGCTCCTCTGTGCTTCCTCAAAGCTTTGTAACGTATTCTCTCTGTACTTTCTATAGAATAAATGATATGTCGCCTCTAACGATGATTTATTCATTTTACCATTGTCTGTACCATTACGAAAAGGGGTCTGGGAAGGAGAGGGGGGGGGTAAATAAAGATGGCCGTGCGATGCGTAACAAGTAACGGACTCGTCAGCTGACCTTGTTTCAGAGATGACCCCAATTCGATACATACCGCAACCATCATCTTTCTGACCGGGGTTCCCGCTGGTCGGCGACGAGAGAGCCACGGAGCAGCAGGACCGTGCATACCAAGGGGAGCAGGACCAGGACCGTGGAGACCGAGAAGCAGGACCGCGGGATACCAGGGAACAGGACTGTGGGAACGGGGAGCAGGACCAGGACCGCGGGAACGGGGAGCAGGACTGTGGGGACCGGTGGAGCAGGACCGTAGAGACCATGGGGAGCAGGACCGCGGGATACCATGGAACAGGACCGTGGGGTACGGGGAGCAGGATCGGAGGGACCGAAGAACAGGACCAGGACCGTGGGAACGAGGAGCAGGATCAGGACCTGGAGGAACGGGAAGCAGGACCGTGGGAAACTGGAGGAGCAGGTCCAGGACCGCGGGAACGGCGAGTAGGACTGTGGGAACCGGTGGAGCAGGACCGTAGAGACCAGGGTGGTAGGACCATGGGGCCAAGGAGTAGGACCGTAGGGGCCATGGGGGGAGGTGGACCCCGGGATACCATGGAACAGGACCGTGGGGCACGGGGAGCAGGATCGGACGGACCGGGAGCAGGATCGGAGGGACCGTGGGGGACCGGGGAGCAGGATCAGGACCTTGAGGAACGGGGAGCAGGACCGTGGGACCGGGAGAGGACCGCGGGACCGGTGAAGAGGACCGCGGGGACCGGTGAAGAGGACCGCGGGGACCGGTGAAGAGGACCGCGGGGACCGGTGAAGAGGACCGCGGGGACCGGTGAAGAGGACCGCGGATACCGGGGAGCAGGACCAGGATCGTGGAGTATGGGGAGCAGGACCATAGGGGACCGGGAAGGAGGAAAGCCACGTTTCCGGTCGGATACGCCTCCCCAAGTACGCACAATATTTCCTTCTAGACGACGACGGGAGGCTCCCGCGGTAGCAGGACCGTGGAGGAGGAATACCCCGTTCCCGGTCGGAAACGCCTCTTCAAGAACGAAAAGTAAAATTTTCCTTCCGTCGTAGAGTAGGCAACACCATACACACGGATACTGTGGTTATGGGCCGCGTTCCTGGTCAGCTGACCTCGCTTCAGAGATGACCCCAATACCGCAACCACCATTTTATTCGATCGGGGAGGGGGGGGGGGGGTTCCGCTGGTAGGCAACGAGAAGCCCTCGCAGCAGACCGGGAAGCAGGACCATAAAGACCAAGGTGAGCAGGAGCATGGGGGTACGGGATGCAGAAGAGCCACGTTTATGGTTGGATACGCCTCCCCAAACAGGAGTAAGAGTTCCTGCTGGACGATGATGGAGGACCGAAGAGCAGGACTATGGGGACAGGGAAGGGTGGAAGCCCCGCTTCCGGTCAAATACGCCTCCCAAAGAAATAATAATTAAATTCTCCTTCCGTCATAAAGTAGGCAAAACCATACACAAGAGCATCGTGGTCACGAGCCTGGTTTACGCCTAGGAGACCACCCATGGGTACCTCCAGCCGTTCCCGCGCGGTCGTTCGATGAATCACCGTCCAGGTGTCCCCGTAGGAAAGAGGCGCATTGTAGGTGGAAGTTCAGGGGCTCAAGTTTTGATAACTCAAGAACGGCTCCAGTGTGGGATGGCGACGCGGAAAGGGGAGTGGAGGGGAGGGGAAGGGGAAAAGGAAGAGGAGGGGAGGGGATGGGGAAGTGTAGGAGGAGGGAAGGGGGATGGGGAAGTGTAGGAGGAGGGGAGGGCAGGGGAATGGAGGGAGCGGGTGGAGGAGTGGAAGTGGTGAGTGGGAGGGGGGAGGGGAGGGGAGGTGGGAGGGGAGAGGCTTACCTTGCGGGTGGGGGGGGGGGCGATGAATCATGGTCCACGTGTCGGGGCGGGCCGCGCACCCAACTCGGGGCCCTCCGGTAGCAGCCTTCGGGCACTCCCGTGCGCGGGCGCTGGATGACTCATAGGCCAAAAATTTGGACGTATAAGAGAGAGGCCCGTTGTAGGTGGAAGTTCAGCGGGTTCAAGTTTTGATGACGCAATAGTGGAAGTGGTGAGTGGGAGGGGGGAGGGGAGGGGTGGTGGGAGGGGAGAGGCTTACCTTGCGGGTGGGGGGGGGGGGGCGCCGATGAATCATGGTCCACGTGTCCGGGCGGGCCGCGCACCCACCGCGGGGCCCCCCGGTAGCAGCCTCCGGTCACTCCCGCGCGCGGGCGCTGAATGACTCATAGGCCAAAAATTTGGACGTAAGAGAGAGGCCCGTTGTAGGTGGAAGTTCAGCGGGCTCCAGTGGCGACGCGGAAAGCGTTGTGAGTTTCATTCGGCCGATTTCAGCCGTGGAGAAAGGAACGGTTTGTATATGGACTTGCTCGAGGAGCTAAAGCGCTGGAATCAGCCAGAGAGGTAAGAAATCCCAACGAAGGTAAGTATGCATCTTCCATAAGACACCTTGATACACGGGAAAGAACCGTCAAGGGCCGCAAATGATCGATTTATCGATATTTCCCAATTTGAAGCTACGGTAAAGAATCGATTAAGGTGATTGTCGCAAACACTCTGATTATCGATTCTTTTCTATAGGTTTAAATGGCGGATCAACCGATGTATCGCAAAGCACACATCGCCACTGAAATACAGATGAAATTTTGAATCGACGCATCAAAGCACATAGTTCAAATCAAAAAACAACGCCCTGGTAGCATAAAAACCTCCTCCCACCCGTCCAGTGGCCGAAAAACAGGGCGACGCTGCCTCCGGCAGCGTCGCCGGTCTTTCCCATGAATAATAATCAGAGTAGTATGGAAAAAACACATGGATAAACGCTAATTTAAATTAATACACCACAAATCACATTAATTTTGAAACAGCACATCCATAAACATTGTTTAGAGGAAAAACATCAGTTGAAAACTGGAGCACTTATGGGGGCTCATCCCAGCATAAAGTTGGACTGGAATAAATGAGGTTTTTAACGTGAACATTGACAACACTGACGGGTGTGCTTAAACCGGCATTTTTCCTCTACTGTTTTTATTAATTGTTTTACCTATTTTTTATATTTTTATTTATTAATTTATTTATTTATCTATCTATTTACTTATCTATCTATTTATCTATCTACTTATCTATCTAATTTTTTTTTTTTTTGGGGGGGGGAGGTATTTTTTTATATGCCTTTAAAAAAACGTTGCTTGTCTGCCTCATACATTATCAGTGTTTACCTCTCTCTTCTTTTAACAGGCTCAATTCGTGGTCGGAATCACTTTGATGATTCCTTTATTATGGAAAGGATGCCTGGTTTCAACCGCACTTGCGTATTGGCTGTTAGCAAATATTCTCCTTAACCTCATCCTTTTCGCCAAATTTTACATCGAGTCATACAAAAAGAGGAATCAAGTACGAATTGAGACAAAGATAAATGAATCATCGATGATTGAAGAAAAAAACAAATAAACGTGCCTGGCCAACCAATAATGAACTGGATTAGCTACTATTAATTTTTTAGCAATAATATTTCAGCTTAAGGCGTCATTTTACATTGGTGTTTTGTTGGAGTTAGGAGCTATTGTTTTTTTTAGAGAATTAGTAATACCATCGGATTTTTAACAAACTTGCGCACTACTCTGAATGTTGAGTTCAAAAATACTCGTACTTGCTACGTGTAAAAATTCAATTGAGTCCCGATGAATTTTTCTACGTTCAAAAAATTCTTTCTAGAGCGGCACGACTAAAACAGCACGGGAAAAACAACTTGGCGCTTAATAGCTTTTGCAGGTAACCTTGTATAAATAAATGAAGTGAACTTAAATTTTACATCTTGAGTTTAGACCTAAGTTGTATGCTTCGTAAATCCTGTCGATCGTAGGACAGACTAGATCTAGGCGTTAGATTAAGAGTTATAATTTCAGAATTATCAGGTAGATCAATCATCAATCATTAATCTGACAATGAGTAATATGTAGATAAGTACTTTAGTACTAGTAATAGGCAGAGATGTATGACGCACTGGTCGAAAAATCTTGTATTTATTTGTATACTGTTAAGTATGAATAAATGAACCAAAAAAAAAAAAAAAAAAAAAAAAAACAACAACAACAACAACTTGGCGCTGAGCCCCAACAGTTGAGGTAAACAGCTCCAACTGCAGACAGTAGTGCTGAGCCCTACAGATTTAGGGTCCAGCCATACAGGCTGTGGGGCTCAGTCCTACCGTCTTTAGTTGTAGTTGGCGCTATATCACCTAAACTGTTAGAGCTTAGCGGTAAGTTGCATTTTCCCTGAGATTAAAGCAAATTTGCCAGATTGTATGATAAAATGTGGATATTGCATAAGGTTTAAATGAAAAATGTGCTGACTTTTCAGCTTAACTATGCCTCATGGGTAGATGAGGAGCAGGCAGGCGGAGATTTGAATGAAAAACTGTTGTAGAATCTTTCAAGTACCTATGTTTAATTTTCTCGTCGAACGGAAAACTTTAACCACAATTAGCTAGAACATGTGACATGCCGCCTCATTTTCTTTCATATTTTATTTTCACACAAGAAATCTGAGCAGAATTCCACCTTAACCCTCTATTAGTAATTTTTCACAATTTGGAGAGTATTCACAAAAATACCTAACACGATATCTTGCGTAGTTTTCTTTTCAAAAATGAAACGTGAAACTAGCTTAGGCAATTGGCGAGTGAAATGGTCCGGTTGAAATAGTTGAATTCATCTAAGAAAATAAAGAATTCAACATGTTGTGAAAAATGTTTGTCGTTTTTTCTAATTGATGGTGAAACTACAGGAATGTGCATCTCAGTTTGAGGCGTTGCAGACTTCCTGTCGTACTTTTTTTCACTTGAAAAACTACTGAATGTAATTTGATAAAAAACTTCAGTGATTACTCTTTTCTGTGTAAATACTTTCTGTGAAAATGTCAAGCCATGTTCTGGTTTGGTCTCCCTCTTAAAAATAAATCAGGAGCAGAGATTTTTCAACACCGCAACCGAGATATGCATTGTTTGCGCGGAATGTCTCCCAGATTCTATTGAGCTAATCTGTCGTGCTAAGGAAAAACGCCGTATGAACCTTCAGGCGTGGCCGAATTTCCTTTGATAAAGCACGAATTTCCTGGTAAACTTATAAATATTTTCCCGCCAATTTCGCAGATAATTTTGTTAGTAATTTGATCTAAAGTGTCTGACAATTTTACGGAAGGAGTATTCATAATTTTCCTCAAAAATAAACATTTTATCCAAGGAATTTTGGCAACTCTCGAATGTTTATATGGCGTTTTTTCATAGCACAGCAGTAATGTATTGGGTCTATCTTTAAGTTATATACCAATACGTTTGTGCGCGCAGTTGTACCAGCGTAACATTTGGTGTTTTTCCCATAATAGAAAGTTAGACAGATTACTTCATTCCTATGCGGAGTCAATGCTCAATAGATAATTTCACTCGTCAACACTTGAACATCTTTAAAAGAATGGAAATTGAGAAAGACTTACGTATCTTACTGTAAAAATATTTACTATATCTGCGTTATTTTTATATTCAAATTGAAGCTCACTCAGCAATGACCGGGTTCTTAGATCTATCGTGCACATTTTATTTTGATAAAAGTTGTTCCTGGAATGAAAATATTTTTTTTTACTTAATGAAAGATGTGGTGTGTAAGACGTATATAAATACATTCCTCGTCTTTTTGTTACGTAATTATTATTTCCTCATTCGGATAATCGCTGAGAATCTGAAAATTTAACGAAAAAAGTTTCATCTCTGAATGAGTGATTGCACTCAAATTTTGTCTCTTTATTACAAAAGCAATATAAGTATAAAAATAGCATGACAATTGACTTAAGGCAACAAAATTAAATCAAACAAGGTAAAAAACTAAACAAACACCTGGGATGTGCCTAGGTGACATCAACCCATTCATCGACTAGGAACTAAAAATAAATACACATCTTCAAAATAAATATCAAAGCAAGAACTATGCCGGGTATATACATATTGTTACCGGTGTTAACCCCTGTGACAGCACAGACTTATAATGACTTAAGTAGTCTCATGATTATCATTATTATTTAGAAAACATTTTTCTATTAGGAACTACAATGTCTGGTTGAGTTTAGAAACAACGTACGTGCCATTAGGTTTCCTATGAACATAAGTGTTTTTACAAATGAGCCTGAAATTGTAGTTCCTAGTTGTAAAATGTAGTCCTCAATTGAACGTAAACCACGCAAACCGAGACACTTTCATAACGTCGGAGCGAGTTATAACCAGGGACTAAAGCCCTTCCCCTCTTCTTCGAAACGAGGGTTTATTAAAAGATAATCCAATAAAATTTCTGGACTTCAGTAGCCTCCAATTAAGAAAAGCAGCTTAAATGTCACTTTTTAAATTATGATCCTTTCAATTTTTGAACTCACGCACCGCTCCATAGCCGATCGAAACCAAATTTTATTCCAAAGTTCAGAACTAGTTTTTACACCCTAGCATCTCGGTTGCGAACATAACCATCGTTTCGTTGACGTTCAGTCTTAACGCACCAATACGTCATGACGTCATGCGTATAAAAAACGGCAATTCTTTGATAGATAATTTTGAAAGAGTTTAGGAGGGAATAGTATTGGTGAAAAAAATGTCAAGATCCTGTATGATCATCGCGTTCCATCAATTTGACGGCTGAGCCCAGGTTGATGAACTGACAACACAGCATCGGACCCAACCCATTTAGAAGTTTCGAGCTTACTATCAAAACTCGTTTGATTTGTACTCAAATCTTACATAATTCAGTTCCGCACTGAGAAATGGTAAAAAACATGTTTTAAATTGAATTTTAAAAAAACGACTCTGTATCAAAGACACATTTTCCCCTTCAATGTAAGATAAGTTTGTCGACGGTTTTTTTTCATCTATTAGTTCAATCTTCAATCATTACCAATGAAACTGCACCCTGTGGAAAATGATATTTTACACGTTCCAGAACTTCTCAATAGAGGAACGTAAGCCGAACTCTCAGCCAAAGTTCTCTTTATGCACAAGGAAAACATTGAATTGCTGAATAAACTATTCAATCGCTAAAAACAGTGACTGCAATGTTTCAACGTAGATTTTACAGCAGTATAATGCTACTGTAACCACTATTGTAAGCTACTTTAACCACGGGGTGGTTAAAGTAGCATTTTTTTGTTGTAAAATCTACATTGAAACAATGTCATCACTTTTTTTCTCAATTGAATTGTTACATCAGCAATTTAATTTTTTACGTGCAGTTGAATGAATTGACAGCGATTAAAAAACGGAAGTATGCTTATTGGCTTTTTTTCCGAGCGGCGCGGACTCCTCTTTTTTTGTTGTAAGCGTTCGAGTAAAAATTGAGGAAAAGAATAAGGAAAAAGAAAACGTTCAGTCCGCAGTAGATGGCGAGCGAGCGTTGGACTCCACATCGAAACCATATCAAAGCACAGAAGTATGCCAGTACCATCAGGAACTGAACCTAGAACACAAGTACAAAGGCAGTGTCAATATTGGACATGTGATAATTAACCTTAAGGGCCCGAGCCGCTCATACAATACGAATTTTGCTGGCTGTTTCGTCCCCTTGTGTATCAACAGAGAGTGTGAAATTGCTATTTCTTTTAACAATTTAGAATTTTTTTCATTTTTGGCATGGTCGTTTTTAAATAATATTTTATTCCTTCTTTTTGAACTGTGTTTTCTAGAGTTTGCAAGCCCCCCAAGCTCCAATTAGGATGAAAAGAACACGGCAACTGCGCTATTTATATATGCAAAATATCTTTTGCTCGGTATTAAAAAAATTCTAGAGGAATTTCAGAAATGACGTTAGTTAATATGTCTTTGTAAGCCGTTCATTTTTAAAATTGAAATGAAACGAGAAATCCACAGCGTCGTAGACAAAGCTACGTGTTAGTAATGTAGCTATTAACATGATGATTATCATTATCTCCTCCTTTCTTTCCTTTTTTGAAAAAAATTATGAAAACATATTGAGCGAACTAGAATTTAAAAACTGAAGTAAAGAAGCTAATTTGTAAATAGAGCTTACAATTTGAAGTTTTGTGATGTATCTTTTCCAAAAAAGATACTTTTGCACGCTTGGTCCTAGAGCTGCTAAAAAGTAATAAGAGTACATTACGACATGTACGAAGGCATTCAGTGCACCAATGAGCACAAAGTGTTCACCTGGAATTCAGAATAATTCTCGTCAGTGCATTTGGAAAAAAATCTGCAGGCGAAAGTTTGGCATAGTGCCAGCTCCTCGCAATCTTATTGCGTATTATCACACATCGGTTATCACACATGAAGATTGCGAAACAGGCATTTTAATGAAAATGTTTTGATCCTCCGAGAACCTCTTCAGTTGTGTCTATTAAAATCATATATTTTGCCTGCAATGTCAAAAACTTTGACAGCGCTGAGCATACCAGTTATATTTACAATGAGAGTTTAGAAAATACACATCTCAATGGCGTATGTTTGAAACCACGTATTGCAATGTTTCAAATGTCCGCTCCGGAAATTTTTACAGAATACTCTGCTTGCGGAGAAGAAACATCATAAGGTTTGCAAGAAATTTCGTGGACTAGTTGCCTTAAGAAACACCAAAGAACCACAGGGCAAGTATAACGTCGCAAACGGTGGTCTCGCAGTTTCGGAGTTTGGCCATCGATAACAGTGGCCTGCGGGCCGATTATTGAAATTGATAGACAAAGCTATAGACAAAGAAGACAAAAGAGATATGGAGGGATCTTATTGATGGAAGTGGGTGGTTGCAATGGACAAAGGAGGTAAGTAATAGACTAAGTAACGGCAACTCACGAGAGACCCGATAGTTAATCGATCATTTTCTCCTTTAGTCTATAGAAACCACCCATTTCAACCAATAGGATCGCTCCATACTCCCTATGTTTTTTTTTTGTCTATCGCTTTGTCTATCAATTTCAATAATCGGCCCGCTGGCGTGTTTTGCGATAAATCGATTGATCTACCATTTACACCTATGGAAAAGGATCGATAATCAGGGTGTTCGCAGCGAACACCTTAGTAATCGATTCTATATCATAGCTACCAATGGGGAAATATCAATACTCGATACATTCACGCCTCGCCACTGATCGATAAGTGCAATGAATACAACGATTAAAACTCAGACTGGCAAAAACCACCCAGCGGGCCGATTATTGAAACTTATAGACAAAACCATAGACAAAGGCGACAAAAGGGATTTGGAGGGATCCTATTGGTGGAAGCAGATGGTGGCAATGGAAATAGAAGGTAGGTAATGGACTAACTAACGGAAACCCACTGAAGACCCGACAGTTAGTCCATCATTTTCTTCCTTAGTCTATAAGAACCAACCATGTCAACCAATAGGATCGCTCCATATTACCTATGTCTTCTTTGTCTATCGCTTTGTCCATCAGTTTCAATAATCGGTCCGCAGAGCTCCATTGAACTCAACAACCACTTAGATGTGCTTAATCCCTCTGTGGATATGGCCCATTCATTTAAATGCAAATTCTGCCTGTGCACAAATAGCGACAGAATCACATCTGCAAAAATGTCGATAAACAAACGTTGTATCTGCTCGCGACGCCTGTCAAGGTTCTTTCAATTTAACTCCTCTTCTTTTTCCTGGTGAAGCTGAAAAGCTGAAAATAGGCATCGCGTTTAGCAGAGAGGAACCAAGTCACATCAACTATTGCCAAACTTAATTGGGGAATTTGATTTTTTACAAGAGTGCGTTTGTGCGGATGCCTTCGAAAATTTTAAGGAATTTCTCTGTATTATGCAGAAAATTCACTGAAATTTGTAAAAAAATCCGCACAACCTTTTTCATGTAAAAAATTAAATTGCCCAATTGAATTCGGCAATGGCTGATGTGGCTAGGTTCCTTTCTGCTTGACGCGGTCCAAATGTAGTAATTTTGGAGAGCGTGTAAATTTGCAAACTTCAATCAATCGTGAGTGATTTTCACTGTACAGTACCGAGAAACCACCTGAACACATTAGAAACACGCGAGTAAAATTGAATTTTGTGCAGGTATTTGTTTCATTCAACGAGAGACTCGGAAATTCCAAATTCAAAAAAGACGCGTAAGAGACGACTATTGTGCTGAAGGAAAAATTCACTGCCTTTTTTGTGGGTCTAAAACATGATCAAGAATCAGCTTGACGCACAGTGGATCGAGTTAATAGGAGAGGTCGGACAAATTTTCAAACGCTTATAACACCGTTTATACAAACCTTTGAGGTCTAAAAGTGGCTCCATTGGTTTTTTCGTGAAATTTTCTTTTGGAAACACTACTTAAAATTTGAAGTGTGACGGAATAAATATCAAAATTTACATTTTGAGTCACAAATGTCATGTCCGACCCCTCTTAATGACTCGGTCCCCTGTGCGACGTAATGTTGGAGAGCATGACTCACGGTGGCTCACGTCACGAGTCCTTCACGGGAGAGTTGGAGGAAAAAGTTAGATATGTTAATGGCGGGGAAAATACTAAGAGTGAGAAAAAATTTGCCAGGAAAATAAAATCAGTCTAAAGGGAAAATACGCTGCCCGAAAATATGGAGGAATTGCTTCGTGCTTATTGGAGGAAAATAGCGGCATAATTAAAAATGTCACAGCTACATGTGGGTGACTTTTCACAGCACGCACTTTACAAATAAGTTTCATGTTTGTTTGTTTATTTGTGTTTATTTTTATTTTTCTCATCGTGAGAAAGTGGCCAACTCCTTTTTGGAAATGTAATGCAGAATTGGACGTATTCCTATCAAACGGAACTAAGCGCCATAAGGGGAAGAAGGGAGAGGGGACCTTGGATTGGCGGGTGTAGCGAGACGCAACTTGCAAGCAATGCTTTTCCATGACGTTTAGTTCCGTTTGACAGAACGTGCTATCCGGGATTCTAAAATGCTCAAAAGGAACTCAATTTGGCGCTTAGTTCCGTTTAACAGAAATACGTCCAATTAGGGGTCGTAAAGATGCTAGAGTAAGTTAATTACAATTCGTGGCAATTAGTAGGGAGTTAATTGAGTGGCAATTTTGAAAAATTTAGGTTTTTTTACTACTCTGAGTGAAACGTGCCTCTGAGAGTGCTGGTGATACGAGTCAGCATTATAATCGGGTGTCATTATTATTTTATTACTTACTTTTTTTTAAATTTTATTTTTCGGATGTAAGCTCTGGTGGGCGTTGGCATATCCTCTCTATTCTAATAAAATCATTTTTTTTAAGACGCTCGATGGACCGGATGAGGAAGGGGGATTAGAAGAGTGAAAAACGCCCTGGAGGTCAGGCCGCGTAGCGGCCAGGGGGTGGACCCCTAGTAGTCGATAAAGCGTAGTTCTTTCAAATCAACTAAACTCACCTTTCAGATATTTTAGGTAAGCCCATGCTATGAAAACCATCTGAGTGTGATGATAGACATGAAGAAAGCTTATTTGAGATTGTTTCTTCCTGAGAACGAAGAATACCTATGGGAAACAAGGAAAAAAATCCATTTTATTCTCTGTGCTCAATGTCACAATGTAAATTTGCATGCATGAAGTATTGACATCCTTTGATGATTCAATCTTTGCCTGCGCTTTCAGCGGCTCTGCTATCTGCATATTTCTTGAAATTTTTGCTCATATTGTTCACGGTCAAAAACTTCCATGAAATTTGAGCGGAAAGTCTGAGATCCCGTTTTGCGTAAAGTTACTGTGCGATATGTTCCTTTACTTCATGCAAAGTCAGGCCCGCCACATCCCATCTCGGGCCCTGGTACCAGTTTTCTGGCCCGGGCCCCTAGCACAGAGGGGGGGTCCGGGGGGCCTCCCCCGGGAAATTTTTGAAATTTTAAATCTATTTGGACGCATTTTGAAGCTCTTATGATGGAGATTTTGCATCAATTTCTGCAGAATAATTACGCCTTTTTTTACTTTCAGCACCAAATACTTTCGAATTGATGCATTCAAAACATTTATAAATTTTTTTTTGAGGGGGGCAGATGATACTTTCCAATTCTAGGGGGATCCGGGCCCCCCTGGACTCCCCTTTCGTACGTCTATGGCAAGGGAGTTGAGCCATTGAAGACGAGGATGCCCAGACAGGAGCCTCTTAGCATCCGACAACGGAAGAAAATGAAACTCAGTTACTAAAAATATCTTTCTACATATACTCAAAATCTTGAAAATAGATAGAAATCTCTAAAAAAGTAAGAAAAATGTTATATTGCCCTAGCGTGTTCTTGAAACTTTATTCACCTTTTGCGGAATTTTTAGGGTAATTTTTTCACTTTTCCTTACGAGACAAGGGTTACACATGAATTCGTAGTGGTTTGTCACCTGCGTCACGGGCCCCTCCAGGGCCCGGGCCCCGGTACCAAGGACCCAGTATCCCCCCCCCCCCTTGTGGCGGGCCTGTGCAAAGTATGTACACGGAAAATGATTCGGCATACGGCCGCACTTGTGACGTTTCGCAGTGGGTAAAATTGTCATAGTCTGCGCCATCTGCTCTATTCATCATGCTATTCGCATTTCTCGTTTAAGGCGATGAGTGACTTATACAGACGGAGATACTGCGAAAATGCGTATCTCGGTTGGCAGTGTTTCAAAATATCCACTCCTGTTTTACTTCCTATAAACGGAGACCGAACCAACATGATGGCTTGAAATTTTTACAGAATATTCTTCGCACGGAGAAAAGAAAGTACAGAGGTTTTCAAGAAATGACAATTAGTTGTATTTTATGTAAAATATTATGTATGGCAGAAAGTCTGCATTGCCGCAAATCGAAATACGCACTTCTGCAGTTTCACCATATGCTCGATCATTATTCGCTGTGATATATCAAAAGAGGTTTTTGACGAAAATATTAATTTCTCGATTTTGGCG
Organism: Bemisia tabaci; assembly: GCF_918797505.1. Lineage (NCBI taxonomy): Eukaryota > Metazoa > Arthropoda > Insecta > Hemiptera > Aleyrodidae > Bemisia > Bemisia tabaci. Next base: position 1,504,945 of record NC_092798.1, read on the forward strand.
ATTATATACGCTTGATTTTTTCTGTCAGCAGGTCTGTACTGGAATTTCGATGTTCCTTCATAAAATTATCTTCTTTGATATAGCACTACCTGCCAATAGCGTCTTTACTCCCTTGAGATCGCTGAATGAGCAGTAAATTCGGTTTTTATATGAAGAGGCAAGATGTTATTTCCCGGAGACTTAAATGCAAGGGTAGAAACATAGACATTCTTAAATCGCACAATGGGCCTGTTGCAAACTTTTGCTAGAGCAGAATGAAGAGTTGTTTCCTATAGATAATGCCTCAAAAATCACGATGAGCGCATCGGCAAAGTCTGAAATGCACTCATAACTTCACAATCTGCGTAAGAAATTTGCGTTATTTTGAGCTTCCCGCTTCAAAAACGATACTACTGCACAGGTGAACATTTTGTTAGAGGAGTCGCTCCATCGTCGGCAATATTCATCATGGCCGACGCTTGCGCAGTTCCTCGCGTAATTCGAGGAGAGTTCAAGGTCAATTAAGGCGGGCGAGGAAAATATGAACGTAAACACGCCGATTGTTAATGGTTTAATCCTGTTCAAGTGTTATCTCGTCCCATCACACGTGTTTTGGCGGACTGGCGTCGGCCATGATGAGTATTGTCGCCAATGGAACGACTCCTCTAACAAAATGTTCACCTGTACCGTAGTATCGTTTTCGAAGCGGGAAGCTCAAAAAACCGCAAATTTCTTACGCAGATTGTGAAGTTATGAGTGCATTTCAGACTTTGCCGATGCGCTCATCGTGATTTTTGAGGCATTATCTGTAGGAAACAACTCTTAGTTTTGCTCTAGCAAAAGTTTGCAACAGGCCCATTCATAAACATCATGTGTTCATTGTGATACATCGTAATAATCTCGACGCTAGATTATATATTGTTATCATCAATTTTTGTAGGTTCATTTTACAGGTAAATATTATAAAATTCGATCGTCCTGCCTCGGGATGCTTGATTCTCGTCTTAGAGTCAAAAGACTCCAAACCATTGTAATTAGCACAGAAAATATTGCGTAAAGATATATGAATAAATTCTGTGTAATAAGAAATCTTTAATGAAAAGTAAAAACAAAACAAAAATTGTTAGTAGGCATGGCTTGTTTGATTAAAAGTTTTGCCCAACGCGGCAACGCTGTCGTGAAATCTTCATAATTTAAGCGCAAAAAGCGGAAAGTGCTCCGAGCCAGTTATAAAACCTGTTATCGATTGTTCTGATGTTTACAACCTAGCTTTTTCTCAACTGTTCTTACACAGTTGCTCCTAGATCGTGAGGAAGATTTTTTCTAAAATACTTTTTTTCCAGTTTTTTTTTTCATTGTAAATTATATTACACGCGGCTCTTCTATGATCATTTCATATCAACTGATAGTTTGATCAAAATATGGGCAAAAAACCGGAGTAATTTGAATACAGTAAAATCAATTCTATGTCTCTTTGTTTTAATCAATAGGGTCCGGAAAATGCATGGGGTCTTAACATGATAAACCTAAAAACTAAGCTCTTACCGTTGCGAGCAGATCCGTCACTTTCAACATGAGGTAGTTCCAGGACCCAGAACAAACCTAAAAGAATACATCCGTTATCACAATGGTTGATTAATTCGGTTCATATAGAGGGAAACTAGAGGAGACACACACCACTACACTGCCGTGCTATAAGTAAAAACGCTGTATAGACATTCGAATGTTGCCAAATTTCCTCCCGGAAAATATTTGCTTTGGAAGAAAGTTATAAATATTTTTCCTTGAAATTCTCAGACCTTTTAGATCAAATTGCGAACGGAGTTCTCTGAAAAATCAGAAGAAGAATATTCAAACATTATCCTAAAAATTTGTGATTTTTTTAGGGAAAAGTTGGCATCATCTAATGGCTCGTACGGCGTTCTTCCTTGGCACGGCACAGCACTCCTTATGTGCTTTCTCCTCCAAACAAGCTCTTGGAGATGACTATACAATTATCATCTCTTATAGAGATCAACTCCTAAAGAATATGTAAGTTTCCATTCATGTTCATCAACTGCATAAACACAAGAGAGTCATTTGTGTGCCTTGGATTTCATTTGATTAGTGTAAAATTTACATGAATATATTTCACTTGGAACTGGAATTCCAGAATTCCCATAGGACTTACCGCTTGTTACGTGAGATTTTGACGACGAAAAATTTTTAAGTAGTTTTTCAATAAATTCATACCTTGTCCGGTGACCATTGGCGAATAGGCAATCCGCCATTTTTAAAACTGAGAATGCCGAAGACAAAAATCTTGATCTCACTTAGGAGATCAATTCTCAAGATATCAATTAAAACCAAGACTATTTTAACCGCTCAAATATTGACGAAGATATGACAATTTAGTGAAGGGAAATGCTATCACTTAGGAGTTTTTGACAGGAATGTATTCGTGGGTCTCAAGTCCACAAACTATAATCTCCATCTGCGCTACTCTCTAAATCTATTTAAAGGTCAGGTTGATATTCAAAGTGTTTTAAATTGTGTCTTACATACTTTTGCCCTCAATAATGCAAATTTCCTATCACTATTTCATACAATTATTACCTCTGCAATATCATTGAAAATTCCCTGATGAATGTTTACGAATGAAATTGTGTATTGAAAACTCTCATTCGACAATATATTCCATATTTCAATAAAGTTATCATATTGTTGCATTCTTTAAAGAAAATTAAATGATCCTGGTCTTGATCGATAGCGTAGGATCTGATCTTGAAAATAAAACCAAGATCATGTTTCTGGAATAATTTATTCGTAATGGTAGCATCAATTTTACCATATCTTGAGACAAATGTCTGTAAAAAAAGCACTATAGATAGACATACTTACAGACATGAAGAGTGGATTATTCTTTCCAAGAGGGTTACACACGTGGTTCGAAACGTAGCTCATACTTCCAGGAGTTGTGAATAGCTGAAAATTTCAGACTTATATAAAATCAAGAGTAAACCTTTACAATTTGACCACATTTTGCAATTAGGAACTATAAATTCCAGCTCAGTTTAAAAACAACATAAGTACCATTAGTTTCCCTATGCACATACGAGTTTTTCCGGGTAAGCCAGAAATTATAGTTCTTAATTGCAAACTGAAGTCCAATTATTCTTACAATTAACGAATGAACCAACCCCGCGTTTTAAATATGGTGGCCACGATTCATCACTTTATTCGAAAGTCGCGTGATTTGGAGCCCTCTGTTCAGAGGCCAAGAGAATGAAATTTGGTTTTTTTTTAAAAATTTTTTTGAAATTGTTTATAAAAATTTCTTAGAATTTTGATGATAATAGTTTTCTTACAATTTATGCTAAAATGTCATCAAATTTACTTTTTTAAATTAATTTTAATGTCGGGATTTATATTCAAACACATCGACAAAGGTCAATGAATAAACAAACCCGAAGTTCGTCCGTTCAAAAATTTAGATAAAAAAAGTTGAAATTAGACATTGAATCTCCTCTCAGTAAAAAAAGGTGGGTGCCCAGTCAACTCCGGCGGCTAAATTCCTCCACACCGATGATTGAAGGAAAAAACGCGTATTTCCGGGCGGGTCGTTGCAAAGTTCCTTTTAAATTTAAATTTTCAATGAAAAAAACCAACAATTAGTTTTTATTGAAATTATTTGTGAGTTTCTTTCTCTCTTTTAAATACGTTGATTTAAAATGTAAATTAAATACTTTAGTTTTTTTTTTTTTTTTTGTAAAAAATGAAACATACTTGGAACGTTATTGTCTTGAATGCGTGCGCATTTTTCGACTTCAGCCATCTACATCATGAAAATATAGTGGCAAAATATAGAAAAGCATACACATACCTGCCATACGAGGTTTCCATTCAAAATAACTTGAAATAAATTGTATGCCAACAATATCCACTTCATTTCGAAAGGCTTTTTATCCTCCATATATTTGGGACCCCATTTGAGACAAAAGAATAAGTATACACCAATAATAGTCACAATTGGCCAAGTACTACTCATCAAGAACCAGTTGTCCACAACATCATCTAAAAAAATAAAATGTAAAAAACATAACCGTTAAAAATATTTCAGGGACTCAACAAATCGTACTATCTCACTTAAATATCTGCTCATGGTGGAACTCTCCCCAGAGAAACGAATCTTTTATTGATGTCAAGGCTTGAGTTTTGCCTTTCAATATTACTAACTCTTACAGGCACTTTCAGCTGAAAACCTTAACCGTATTTCTCCCCCCCCCTCCCAAAAAAAGGAGGAAAGTCTTATGTTCGCTCGTCATGGAAAAATTAAATTTTCCATTAATTGTGCTCTTGAATGTGTTGGGAATTTGCGATTAAAATACTGACTACCGAGTACAATTTTGCGAAAAACACGATGGTGCCACTGGTTTTCTCTGAAATCAACTCGAAAACTCATAAAAAGCTCTCAAAGTGAAGGCTGTGATGGAAGGGATATCCCTCGCTACCCTAGGGAGTCCACTTCTGTATCAAGACAAACGCTCTATCGACGGTGAAATTACCAAACCACGTATCTCGTTTGCGGTGTTTAAAAATCTACGCTCACATTTTATTTTTTTGAAATAGACCAAATCAATATCATTCCTTGAAATTTTCACAAAATTTTCTTCGCACGAAGAGGAAAAATCATAGAAATTCTCAAGACTGGACATTACGTAGTTTTTCATTTAAAAAATAAAGTATGACAGGAAGTCTGCGACGTCGCAAACCGAGATACGTGGTTTGGTAGTTTCACCATCGCTATGCAAAGGTAAGGAGAAAATACATTAACAAGACCGCCTCTTTATTTAGGAACTCCAAAAATGACAATGCGCCGACCATGCTAATGTATTTGCTCCCTATCTTTGCATAGAGAGTCTCTCTCGACATAGATAGGTGGTGGGAGGTGGACTCTCAGGGTAGCATGGGATATACCCTCCATTACAGCCTTCACTTTGAGAGCTTCTTTTGAGCCTCGGAGTTAATTTCAGAGAAAACTAGTGGCAACATCGTGTTCCTCGCGGAATTTTACGTAAGATGAAGTACTTAAATCGCAAATCCCTCACGCATGCAAGAGCTCCGTAACTCGATGGAGGTAGGTGTTTTTGAGGATGAGGCAAAAAAATTAGTTCCTCCTTTTGTGAAGCAGTCCATTTTTAGGACTTGGAACGGAAATTCAGACGACTGTTTTTCCTTCTTCAAAAAATTTCCGTTCAAAAAATGATCATGAGCAAGACTCATTGGTCCATCGACCACTTGGCGGCATCCGAGATCCTTGAATGGGTAAATCATTCACAACCGGAAAGACGGAGTCGCTGACACCTACCTTTAACCTCAGTCACAGACGCCAATTTTTTGCAGTATCGCTTGGCAACTGCCTGTTGAATTCAACCGTCTACCGGAGATGGGTCCTCAGTACCGGCAAAAAACTATCATTGTGGCGTTATTTTGAAAGAGCTGTGTTTTAGTTGTCGACAAAAAACCATCTCTTTAAACCAAATTATAACTTGAGGCTGGTTTAAGGCATAGGACGATATTCATAGTCATCCCTTAAGGTGATTCGACGGTTGCCATTTTTTGTGTCAGAGCGACGTACGATATATTATATTTCGAATTTTGCGATCACTTTTCTGTTGTCATGAGACTAAAGAATTTATGTACCAAAGACGAAGAAATTCAACGTGGGTTTTTTGGAGGAAAAATATTATTTTTCCTCTAAAAAAACTCTGCCTTTCTTACGTTGAATTTCTTCGTCAAATTTGGTACATAAATTCTTTCGTCTCATGACAACAGAAGTGCGATCTCAAATTTTGAAAAAAATCACAGGTAGCTGAAATCGTAGAACGAATCGATGCTATATATAGCACGTCGCTCTGACACAAAAACTGGCATCCGTTGAATCACCTTAAACAGCTCCTATCCCTGCAAGGCCGTGCATTTTACATTGTAATTGAAGGAGGTTTGAGGAATCTTTAACATAGCACCATAAATAGGAAAATTGTTGAATACTTTGAGCAAAATTCAGTAGTGACACTCTTAAAATGGATCCTTGAAAGGGATTACAGTGATCTACTAACTACTAATAAGTCGCTCTTACAGCGCTTCTGTGCGCTCTGCGACACCCAACCGCCACTGACAGCGTTCTTGCCAGAGCTCCTCCGGCAGATCGCATCTCCACATTTCCTGCCTTATTCCCTCAATCCACGATTTAACAGGGCGTCCTCTACGTTTTCTGCCAGGGGGGACCCAATCCAGACCCTTCTTAGGTAACATATCATCTGGAATCCTTTGCGCATGCACATACCAGACAAGCTGTTTTGCGAAAACATCATGCACTATGTTGTATTCAACGCCCATAATTTCACTTACCCTTTCATTCCGAATCAGTGATCTGCCATCACAAAAAGTACAAAATATGGGAGAAAAAGTCATTATTCGATTTTCACAAATTTTAAGGTAGGTGCAAACCTATCCTCTAATTTACAAAACTTGCAATGTATTCTTTACCTTATTTTGTACTTTTTATAATGGCAAATCATCGCAATCCCTACTTGAGAACCATTTTAAGAATGTATTTACAGAATTTTACTGAAGGTTTGCAAAAATTGTCGTTAATAGGATACTATATTAAGGATCTCCATTAAATCTCCCTTAATTGTAAATTAAACTATAAGGGACCTCAGAGGAAAGGAGCTACTGATGAAACAACTATGAATCCGGCCGTATACTTACGTTTAATCTGACGTCTCTAATGGACACAAACGATGTCAAATACTTAAGGATGAGAAAGATCTATGACTGCTCGACACCTCCCGACCTCCCCCCTCCTAACCCCCTTTAAAGGTTGAGAGGAGACAGGAGACCTGATGTGGAGGGAGCGAGTAGTCAAAGCATCGGGAAAAATGTCTGATGTTGTTCATGCACAGTGCCTTACTCATTTTGTTTCCTAAATAAATTATAAAGTATGACAGGAAGTCTGCAACGTCGCAAACGGAGATACGTGGTTTTGCATCGTGGCCTTCGATATATTACCCCAATCGAGTGAGACAAATATGTTACAACCCATTTATCATTGTTCATATCATCTTATCTGAAAACCCTATAGTTATTACCTTATAGTTATTTGAAGCTAGGCCAATGATTTCTTTAACCCTGTTCTGATGGTATTCTATCTTTGTCATGCGCTATTGTGCCTAAATGAAAAAAAAAGAAAAAAAACCTCCTCCTTGCATCAGAATAGTGTCGAATAATGCGTTATTTCCATTTTATTTTTCTAATTTGAAAAAAAAAATTGCGAAGATCACCGGAAAAATGTCCATATTTTTCAAATTCCATAAGTAACTTCCATTTCTAGTAAAAAGAAATCACTAATGAAAGCTCATAAATCAAATCGATGGCTAAAGTGCGGAACGACGTATCTCCTTCGCGGTGTTTCAAAATGTCTGCTCCTATTTTATTTATCTCGAGAGAAACAAGCCATGCATTATTATGCGACATTATTTTGACTTGAAGCGACAATTCCTCTCGTCAAAATTTGGTTTTAAGCGTGCCAGTAGGGCTCGCTTTTTGAAATCACTCGGATGTACCATAGTACAGCACACAGATCAACCAATGCTATTCAACGGGTCGTCCAAATACTTTTTTCCTCGCACCCGTTTCTTTGTCTTTGAACCATTACACTGTCAAACCCTGATGGTCTTTTACCAAAAAATCTAATGAACTGCTAATTGGAAACCCTCGAGAACATTTTTCTGTCAAAACCGTATTATTCAATTTGACAGAAACCTCATAGGAGCTTTCTTACGCTCGGAGGACTCAACTCTAGAACCTTCTTTCCCGCCAAAACTCTATAGCCAATGAGCGTCTTGCACTGTAAGTGCAATCTGTGATGAGCCTCGTGACTCATTATACTATGTACTAACCATGGCCCCTGCCGAAATCCACTTAAACCACTACAGTTATCTCGCGATATAGCTTTGGGTGTCCGGTTTCGAGCAAGGCAATATAAGACGGCGAGGCGATTAACCGATTAACCATTCACCGTGATGCCAGGATCCACCAAATTTTCTCAAAAATTGTTTTCCGTCTATTTAGCGAGTTTTTCTTTACTTTCCGTTGAAGTACAAATAAAAAGAGACCTCATTTGTACAAATCAGCCGAATAGGAGAGAAGTTACAGTTCGAAATCCAAAGAGATTAACTGAACGCGATTTCGATGCACGGCAGTTCGCCCAAATCACGGTCGTGCGCAAATGCCGCATATCAGCTTAAAATCAAGATAATTGGACGGAATCTTTACAATTAATTTACATTCAACGTTCATGAATCAATATTTTCTCCCAAATTTAGCAAAAAGTACCAATTGATGCAAAAAGCAAAGACGTGAAAATAAGAGGTATTTGTCCAACATTTCAGTTATTCGGCACGCTTTTCCAACATACTCATGTTGGATTTTTTCTTCTTGTTTTTAGTTAGATCCGTTCGGATTGAACTAAAAACCAGTTTTTTACTTTAAAAAACGTTGTGTTGTTATTGTTAATTACACTTAACGATAGAAAAAAACCAGTTTATTGAACTAAAAAAAAAAAAAAATTGACAAGAAGCGACGTTCAAGTCAAAATAATATCTCTAGAGAAAAATTTTCATTGCAACTTTTTGTTTTAAAAATGCAGACAATTTTACTAACAGGGGAGAAAAATCGAGGAAGTTTTTAAGAAAATACGTTGACTAACTTTTCAATGAAAAAATAATGTATGACAGGAAATCTGCAACGTCGCAAACGAAAATACATGGTTTTGTACTTGACAGTCGAAATAAAAACATCTTTTAGCTGAGGGGTAAATACGTTTCTAACTCACCTTCGATGAATTCACTTTTGAGGATGTCTAATTTTTCTTGGATCCAACTTCCTCCTTGCAGCTGGGTCATCTTGCAGTCTTGATAATCCTTCAACTTTCTTAAATAATCCTCTGAACAAATTAATAAAAATCCGGGGAACGCGTTGATCAGTGTCTTACTAAACTTATTTTCTTTAAAACAACAACTAATAGAGATCCTTGAAATAGGTTGATCGATTTATTACTGAACTGATCTTTTTTTTAAAAACAAACTAATGGAAGTCCTGAGCGCGTGTTGATCGATATTTCACTGAAGTGATCTTCCAAAATAAACGGATGAAAGTCCTGGAAAAATTTCAATCAAGGTATTACTAAACTATTTTTTTTAAAACAAGCTGCCAAAATCCTAGGATTGTGTCGATAGATGTCTAAATATACTAATGTTTTAAAATAAACTGGCATTAATTCTGGAAATATGCTGATAATTGTCTTACAAAATGTTTTATCTCTTGGATCACTGAAGAAGGATGTATGAATCGTGGTACGACTGAAAATGGCGCGAGAGTGACTGAGACTCGATGGAGGCAATGCACGAAGTGATGAGCTGCCCGAAACTACAAATGATTGAAGAGAAGCGAGCCGATATACTCGCGCGCAAAAAAATCGAACTTGGAAATAAATCCGATTTTCCTCATCACGCTGTGCTTCGGCTTCGTCTCGCCAAGTTCAAGTTCGAACGCAGTGCATTTGCTTGCGGAGTAGGGAATAGTCTCTCGATAATTATAACTTTTGCCTAAGAGAGGAAAAATCGTGACCATCCAGGGGTGACATCACGCTAGTCGACAAACATTGGCCGTGAGAAACAGTTGGGTTTTTATACAAGATTGCATGGCTCTTGCGCGAATTCTTCCGATTTTTTTTCAAGGGATGTTGCAAAAAATAAAAAATTAAAGTGAAAAAAGTTGATGTTTTTCCTCAAAATTTGCTTACCCTTCCGACGGAAGGGCCTTCCGTCGTCTACTTGTGATAAAATTCCTTATGCGCTCATTGACGCTCCTTGAATGTTAAAAAAAAAAAAAATATTTTCATTTCCATCTCTCGCCCCAAATTTTTCCCCCCTCTCAAAGAGGACTCCAGGTCAAGTTACAGGTTGAGTGAAAAATGATGGAAATGAGTGCTCAGTCGCACAGGCACCTAGTCTCATTCGAGTTGATAATAACCGGGATAAAATTTTAAAATAAATATGAAAAAAATTGAAAAATTCTGGAAGCATGCTAAGCGCTTTAATGGCCAGTAGATGTAGAAATATTCTTCATTGCTGTGATGAGAACTGGACCTCATGACCCACAAACGCATGTCGATGATGTAACTCCCGAACCACGTATCTCGGTTCGCAACGTTGCAAACTTCTTGTCATACTTTGATTTTTACCACACTGAGAGATAAAAACTGAGAAAATTTCAAGGAGAAATGTTGATTTGCTCTCCTGTAAAAAAATAAACCGAGAGTGGTGATTTTTTAACACCCCAAACGAGATACATGGTTCGGGAGTTGTACCGTCGATATCTTTCAGGGTTAAGTTATCTAACCAGAATAGGTGGTGGTAGAGGCATTTTGGGCTGGTAATGCTGGTAACGGGACGGTGATAGTGGTGGTACAGGTGGACTTAGTACGTATAGTAATAGGATGAACCATGCTCCTGTACTAAGGAAAAACGCCGTATGAACCTTCAGGCGTTGCCAAATTTCTTTTGATAAAACAGGAATTTTCGAGAAAACTTATGATTATTTTTCTTGCAATTTTTCACATTATTTTGTTCGCAATTTCGCACCTAAAGTTTCTAAAAATTTCGAGTAAAAATATTCATAGCTTTCTTCAAAAATAAAGATTTTATCGACGGAAATATGGCAACTCTCGAATGCTCATAAGGCGTTTTTCCTCGGCACGGCAGGATACACATCATGTCATATTCTATAGTATAATCATTAAAGAGTAACGCGTAACGCCTGGGGAGCGCGAAGCGCTTCGAAGGGTTAGAAAGGCGAAGCTATTAGGGGGAGGTACCCCCCCCCCCCCAGTATCTTGAATTATTTACAAAATGTCTCCTTATACTCACACTCCGCAAAACGTTGCCCAATGCGGTGAGGATGCACTGTGCTCTTAGCCGGCTTTGCCTAGGCACGGAATGGAATTGAGACTTATGAAACGTTGTCGAATACCTCCAAGTATTTTTTCTGAATTTTCTGAAATTAGTTCCAAGTTTCGTCATATTAGTGATAATTTTCAGGTTTGTATCAAACCTCGACAGACATGACGTGTTCCATGATATAGTTATATCAAACATTCTGATGGTTTGGCTTTTGAATAAACTTTTCATGCTTGATCAAATGTTTTTTTTTTAAAAAAAAAAAAATCCGATGCCCGCAAGCTTTCCCAAAAGTTCATAAAAAACGCCGAAATGTATTGGACGGGTATAAATCGAATCAGCCTGACTACATCAAGCGTTGTCTGATGTCCTTTCGATTTTCTTTTTTTTTTTTTTGAACAGGAAATTAATCAATATTCGAGTTGAAAATTTGTGAAAATGTCCCGCGCAAGCCTGCGGAACTGTGTAAAAAATTTCGAGGCGTTATGTCGTTTGATTCTCTGTTAGAAACTGAAAAATTTGAGAGAAAATAAGGCAATCTGAAATTCAGTTCGACTAATTCTGGTTAGAGCATTTATCACAATTGATCAAATTCAAAAACATTCAATCAAATTTTCAGCGAGCAAAGTTTACATTGTTGCCAAATCGTGGTACCTAAAATACTTGTAAGACACTGGCGTGCCTAAAAGTAGACGGAACTGAAATTGTGTAGCGTTGGCGGTTCGATATTGAACGAAACTGAGGAAAAAGTGCAAAAAAGTGAAGGGTTTTAAAAATGATTGCGTGCGCGGGTCAGTAATACGCCGGTTAGGTTTTAGATTTGCGGGTTTGTGCTCGATGGTTGTATCCTGTGCCTAGAAAAAACTCTAACATGTGTCTGAACACCACTTTTTATGCCTGATCATATACAGCACTGCCGTGCAAAGGAAAAACGCCGTATAAACCTTCAGATGTCGCCATGTTTCATTCAATAAAAAACGAATTTACTTGGAAAATTGTGAATATTTTACATCAATTTTTTCAGACGAATTTGTTAACGATTTAATCTAAAACATTTGAAAATTTCGAGGAAGAATATACATAATTTCCGCAAAAATAAACATGTTATCGAAGGAAATTTGGCAGCTCTCGAATGTTTATACGTCGTTTTTCCTTAGCACGGCAGAGTAGAAGAGACTAATTGTAAGACCAGATTGTTATCAGTAAAACGAGATCGATCCGCGGCCCGTTGGAACGACAAAATTTTGCTTTGCTTCAAAAATTATTGGTTATTAAATTTTCTTGGGTTATTGAAGGATTATGCATGTTTTTTGCTGTAAAAGTTTTGATCGTTTTTCTTCTCTGTATTTATCTTCATGACGTTGAACTTCCCAAATAAGGAGGTAAGTGCAAGGAGGCCCTCAGTGTGCAGTGTTTAGCTGAAACAGCGTATGAATAACCAGATGTTGCCAAATTTTGCCTGATAAACCTCAAATTGTCTTGATAATTTTTATGCGTTTTCCTCAGAAGTCTTCACATTTCATTTGCATTTTTATCAGGCAAGTGCGGGTTATAAATACGTAGCCCCTAAAAAATAAGTTTGATAAAAATGTAATAAATTCCATTAGTTTTACAGGCCCGTGAAATGACCAAAAATATTTCACGGGCATCTCCAATGTTTCATATCTTTTGTACGTTTTATGCCACCCTGAGATCAGGGCCGGATGAAGGGGGCGGCCACATGGGCCGAGGCCCATGGCGGCAAATTTTGCAATTGTTTTAAATGTAGGTATAAAAAAAATCGGATTCAGAAAAAAAAATAATCAATGAGAAAAGGGGACAAAATCTCTCTTTCCTGAGAATATAGTAATTTCTAATTTTTTCGTTTTTCGGTGAAACAAGAGACAGCATCTTCAATTAGTCGAGGTAAGAGAGGAACTAAACACGCAATTCAGCCTGGAGCTCAGCGCAGAGAGGAATAATGACGAGGACTTGAGAAGAAAAGGACAAGCCCTCGGCGCGGCGGTCGGCATGTAACACATGTTAGCGCCTACAAGACCGCATGAATACTTCACGCATTGCGTCAAACACAGTGCGATCAGCGTGAATCGCATAGCGCCTACAAGACTGCATGAATACTTCACGCATTGCGTCAAACACAGTGCGATCAGCGTGAATCGCATAGCGCCTACAAGACTGCATGAATACTTCACGCATTGCACTAACATTGCGGTCAGCGCGGCACGGAGGCGGAAGTTAAAATTATTAAACCACATTTATGTTTGTTCTTTCATAATTTTTTGGTTCATTTCTTATAGGTGGAAGACTTTGTTCACACAGATAAAGATTTACGGAACTTAACTTTCCAGACTTTCCTTTCTTAACTTTAACAGAAACCGATTCTATTGCATATATCGTTTTTTAAATACCTTTAAGCCTAAAGAATATTTTCGCCAAATTGCGTAAAGCTCCAAGTAAAAAATTGAAATAAATACGGCAAGCGGATAATGGTGGAGGAAAATCGGTAATTTAAGGATCTATACACCCAGAGATTACCCGTTGGTGTCTGTTTGGACGTATTTCTGCCAAACGGATCTATGTGCATTAAGACTTGAGCCCTAAGACCCATAAGAATGTATGCATTACAGGGCTCACGTCACAATGCACATAGTTCCGTTTGATAGAAATACGTCCATTTGACATTTCGTTGTTTCCCGGACGAAGGAACGTAACTCCATTCCAGGGTTGCAAAATTGACTTGAACAATTTGATTTTATACAAGAATGTACCTGAGCAATTTTTTCTCATAATTTTCCTGATTTTTGCATGTGAGATCACAGGAAAAATCAGTCAACTTTACAATGAAAAATGCTTAAGATTCTTTTAGTGAAGATGACATTTTTGAGGGGAAATTTGGCAACCTTTAAAGGTAGTTACGTTCTTTCGTGAGGGGAACGACCATTTCTCTGCTCCCTCCAAGTTAAGAAGCTCTTATATTTTTAGTCAGACTTGTCCTGTCACTTTCAATTTGTAAACAAGTGTCATATAAGCTTCCAATCTATGGTCTTTCAAAGTAGAAAACAAAGTTCGATGCGGAAATTTTCCTTTGACAAACATTTTTAAACTAGCGCTCTCAAGCTTACTATACCTCTTTGCAGGAAAGCCCCTCCATTAGCTCTCGTATATCCCTCTCATTAGGGCGTACTTATGCTAAAAGCAGTGGCGATTCTTGAAAGTTGGCAACACTGTTTCTCTTCCACTTAAATCCATCAAAAATATCGATTTCAATCGATTTTAAGAGTCGGTTGTTTTACATACTTTTAAATGGAGGGAAATTGCGTAGTTTACATTGTAGAACGCGGCAAAGTCGCTAACCCATATTTACAAAAATTGTCAGATAGGCGGTATATTGTACCTGACCCATCGCTATGCAGGTTGATGATTTGGACTACACGTCGTATTTGGGCGTATTTCTATCAAACGGAACTATGTGCATTATGACGTGAGTTCTGTAGGTAATGCATGTATTCTTATAGGTCTTCTGGCTCATTTCTTAATGCACATAGTTCCTTTTGATAGAAATACGTCCAATTAGGAACTACAACTTCTTGCTCAGGTAAGAAACAACGTATAAACCTTTAGTTCCCCTGTGCACATAAGCGTTTTTACAGATGAGCCAGAAATGATAGTTTCTAATAATTGCAAAATGAAGTCCATTTTATGGACGAACTGAAAATATTAGCTCCTCATTGTAAACTTTAGTCAAAGTTCTTCGCTCCTTGATCATTGACACAAACACCCGCTATACGATGGATTAGGCCCGTTTCAGAGGCTTCCAAACCATTAGATTCAAATTAACATTTGCAGGAGGTCTGTTTCCAATGACAAGGTCAAACATATACGTCTTCAAAAGAGGGGATCAAAATTAAGTTGAGTGGAATTTCCGAGCTCGCATTATAGACGTGGCTTGGCCGGAATATTTTCGAGTTCACACTGGAGAGGGAAAAAGGAAAAGAGTCGAAAAAGGCTCCAAAAGGAGTCACTGGGTGTGTCGCGGAATCATTTTCGATGATCCCAAATTGTAGATATGGAAAAGGAATATAAGATTGCCTAAACGTCAATTTTGTACTTTTGAAGGAAAATTCCGCTCATAGAATCCTCACCCTTTACACCTTAGGATATGTAATATGTTTAAAGCCAACCACCAAAACAAAAACCGAGGGTTACAGTTAACATTGAAATCAGTTAATCTAAACTTGCCGCCTCCAAAAACCCAAAATCCACTAAGGTTAAACTTCTCGATCGACAAGTAACTTATGTTGAACTCCATCCCTGGTAAAAATTGGCGATAGGAGCATAGCTGGCTGTAGGAAGCGGAGCAAATCATATAGCCGGGCTATACGAAGCTATAAAAAATTATACAGTCGGGCTATAGTTCCTATCGCCGGGTTTTACACTTTATCGCCATTGGCTATATAAGAAATTGTGTAGAAACTCGTGCGCTTTGGAAATCATTAAGTTTGATATGGAACTACCTTAATATTTACAAAATACACGTTATATTTTCCTTCAAAACATATTTTTTTTCATCGATTAAAATGAGAATAATTCATACAGGGTGTGAAAACATTTCAAAATCATAAGTTGAAAAACGCTGACTCCGCGAGATTAAATATTAGAGCCTAACACAAAGCGGAGCAGCGCGACGCACTGGCGCCTACAAACCTAACAAGGATACTTCACGCATTGCGCAATGCGTGAAGTATCCCTGTTAGGTTTGTAGGCGCCAATGCGCGTTTCGCGCTCTCAGCCCGCCCGCCGCGCCGCAGCGTGCCACGGCGCTTGAAGCAACTATTTCACACCAGAGGTATTGCACAGTATCATAAGAAATTGAAGGCGCTCCAACATATTAGGAATGGCAGGCATCCTTCAAAAGTACGGAGCTTTCCTCGCAAAATAAATCAAGATACTACGGCACAAAAAGAGAGCGGTAGTCCGAAAACTCACCAAGTCCTAGCATCCGTATTTAGTAACGTTTAGCATAAACTATATCGTCTAGCTGTTGCTTAATCGCCATCGGCTATAAAAGGCTATAAGAAATTGTACAGCTGGCTTTAGGTCTATGGTATTTTGGACACAGATTCTACTGCCAATTTTTACCAGGGATGAAAAAAATCTCTCCTACTTTATGTGCGATTTTTGTAAACTAGTGTCGGTAGTGAGTAGGAAGATTTCTCGCTTTTTTAAAGTGAGGTGAAATCACGTAAGTTCCGAATTTAACAGGTGTAATTTTTTTTTTTTTTTTTTTTTTTTTTTTTTTTTTTTTTGGAGGGAGGGGGGAGAAATTATGATTTCATTACAATATTTCTATATCTAATTTCTCAATTTTCACTCCAAGGAAGGCGACGCATTTTCCCGATTTGTTGTTTTACTACTTCTCAAAAGTTTTCCTGCTTTGCGCTGCTCCCTTGCAAAATCCCCCCCCCCCCCTTGGGTCTCTCCGATCTGCATAAGAATAATGTTATTAGATCGGGGAAGCAGCAGAGTACGACAAGGAATCGGGGAAATCTTTTGGCAAGGCGGACAACCCTCGCTGCCCATTTGCGAAGATTATCACACTCAACTTTCTGTGCGGACTGACCTGGATCCATGGACTTTGCTAACAATTTAGGAAGCGAAGTGATGGTTCGGTTCGGAGAGAGCTAAAATTCAAGCCTCTTCGCATTGAGCACTCCGTCAAATCTAGACCCGGGAATTTTCAGTTCCCTTTTTTGCGATATTTTATGCATAATTAAGCGTCTCTACTTTCCAAAAACAGTTGAGTTCACTGACAAAATCTCACGACAAAAATTCCGCACGACAAAATTCCGTTCGAAAAAATCCCGCAGGACAAAATCCAGTGTAAGTGTTCGAATGAAAATCCCGTGTCCAATAAAAGTTATAATTTTTGTATGGTGCAAAAAAGATGAAGAAGACAACTGGAACATACCTTAGGAAATTGTTCTTTAGGATCCTATAGGGGCCATTAGGCAATATTTAGGGTTAAGAGGAGCAGTTTCTACTTTACTACGTGCTCTTGAGCTGTCTTTTTCACGGCAGAAACTTTAGACAGTGCGGCGGCTGCGGTCATCACACAGTTTGGTTCATTTTCTACAGCATCACAAACTACGGCGCGAGTTGAAGCACCGGTTTCCGCAATCCATTCTTTCATAACACAGGTGACAAATTTGGCCGGATTAGGCGCTTGAAAATGGACGCCCATATTTAACACAATTTACTGTTTCATTCTGCGTGTGTATGCGAGCTTGGGATTTTATAATTCCAATCTTCGACACCAGCACGCATTTCCATGTATTGCTTCGGTACCCAAGTCTTTTGGTCTTTCCCTCGGAAACAAATGGCCTTTGAATAATAGTTATTTACCGCGTGGGATTTTTTCGCACGGGATTACTGAACCGCGAGATTTCGTCGCGCGGGATTTTTGCCGCGTGACTTTTGCCGCGGGATTATTTTGGCACGCCAAAAGTTCAAAACACAAAAACAGAGAGAGGCACGGGGGAAAATTATCGTCCGCCTTCGAACGCCCATAGTCTTTGCAATTAGTTTCCTTGCTGAAAATGGTGAGTACAAATGAGTAGAAAATAAAGTCATATGAACAGAATTTCAACTTATAGGAATAGAAATTAACTCATGTGAGCAGAATTTCTCTATCCAGTTTTCGCCAACTTCTATGACTAGAGGTTCCAACTCATATGACTCGAGGTTTCAACTCATATGACTAGAGATTTCAACTCACATGAGTTCAGCGTTGAATCTACCAAGTCTGATATCTCAGAAACTAGTCACCGCATCAAACAAATCATAAGAACAAGATGTTTTTATTTTTCAAATTTACATACTGAATCGGTGTCTCCTGGTCAGACACAGCACTTCTGAAAAATGAAAAAATTGAATTCATATGAGTTGAACTTTCCTTCTCTTGTGAGTAAAATATTCTAGTGATATGAGTAGAATTTTTTCTCATATGAGTAGGATTTCTACTCATATAAGTAGGAAGTTCTACTCATGTGAGTTGGAGAATTCTGAATAGCCTACTCGTCATTTTTAGCAGGGGAATTCGACAGAAAAAGCAAATTTTTGGATTTACTTCTGCAGCAAAGTAGCATTGGTTTTCTAATGAAAGTATATTTCTTCTGAAAAAATTCGTTCATGTCTTTATTTCCCTTTTGATTTATCCTAAACTTTGAAATCCTTGCTTTCCTTTTTCTTGGCACTTATACTTGTTTTACTCGGAACGCGAGTTTTTCTCTTTTTGAGGTCTTTTTATTTGCCATTCCATAATGAGCTCTTTTTCTACCAGACTTTTTTACCTTACGTGACATTTCACAATCCATTCGATTGCAATCTTGCATCTATCTTGGATCGGCATTTGCCCACTGAATGCATCCATTCTAGATGTAAGTTCACCTCTGAGCTTTTAAAAACTGTCTAATTCGACCATCTCGCCAATTTGAATGCCACATTACGCACGCATTCCTTTACAAAAAAGTCTCATTTCCCTTGTTGGCGGCAAATAATGAAATCTGGAGGGTCCTATATTTTTGGCTTGAAGGGTCATTTGCAAACTTGAGCTAGAGTATAAACACGAATTTTTTTAGGGAAAGAGACTGAAAAAAAAGAACGATGAGGGTGTGGAATTTTTTCCCATCAAATTTTAAGTTTCTCTCCAAAAAAATACTACGTTAGCCGCTCTTCAAAAAAAATGTATGTCTTCTTCTTCTTCTTCCTTCTCCTCTACGAATGACTAGGGCATAGCCCTGTTCGTCAAGCCATTCAGTGCTTAGCAAATAAAATCGTCAATAAATATAAATTACTCTTCAAGACAATTAAATAAAGACAACAGTGAAATTTTTAATCATCTTCAAGAGAGAAGAGCCTGCTTTAAGCACATCTCTTTGTCGGTTGTCTAGGCAATCTTTCCCCTAGAGTTTGTCCGGTAATATAAAATTGTCTTATGTCAATATACTATGAAAAATTGTCTTATGTCAATATACTATGACTGGATTGATGGTTGGAGCATGAGCAAATAATTTATTATCCCCCGGGCAAAGTTTTGGGTGCGGCTCTGAAGTGGGAGAAAAAATTTTGTTCGTTTACTCCGGGTCTGCGTTAGCACTAAATTTGTCGATTTTTCTTACAAACCGTGACTTATATTATGTCACTGGTAAACAAACTGGAATATTTTGAGATTAGACCGAACTCCTACATAAATTATGAGGTTACTAGGGTAGGAACCACCTCCTCCTTTTTTTGAAATTTTAGCATGTATATGACATATACATATTGACAATCTTGAGTAGCCAAATTCACGAATATTATAGACTTATAAAACCTGCCTTCACGTTTGCTGCATGGATAAGAACACTGCGGAGTGCCCTTGCGCAAGAGAAGGAAAAAACAATAAAATATTTATTATTATTTTTTTTGCTGACATTGATTTTGAAGGTTGCTAGTTTTTCCTCTGAGAGTAACGAACGAAATTAGAACAGTTTTCCTTTGAGAGTAACGAACGAAATTAGAACAATCAAAGAAAAAGGGAAAAGGGGAGGAAAAAAACGGTAAATTTTATTTTAAGCGATGATTGCGCAAACACAACAACCTTTCGAAAATCACGTGTCCTTGATCCCACCGCAAGCCTTTAGCCCAGGACTTTTTTTATTCTCCGAAATCCGCTTAATGACGATTGAAAATTTTCCTCGTGTCTATAAAGATATCTTGAGTATTTTCTAATGCATAATGATGCGACCAAACTGATGCATTACTATTTTATGGAGGTGGCATCTGTCATTTCATAATACTTATCATGAAGAAAGTATGCTCATTCGGACTTCAATATCTTTAAAAAACCCCAAAGAACATTGAAAATAGCAAAATAGAAATAGAAGAAATAGTAGAAATAGAAATAAATAGAATGGAAAGGGATGGAAATAGAAATTAAATAGAAAAGAACTCTCAACAGGGTAAGAAATCCAACATTACATGTTTCTTGCGCTATGGAAGAGCGCCATATAAGAGGATTACATTCGTAATTTGGTCTAAAAAGTCTGCAAATCGGAAGCAAATATATTTATAAATTTCTTCAAAAATAAATAATTTCTGAGAGGAAACTTGGCAACATTCGAATATTAATACGGAATTTTTACTTTGCACGGTAGATGCCTTAGCGTCAAAATTTTACGCAAAACACTCCTAACGTATCGAAATCTTCCAAATTAACTCGCACATGAGAAATAAATGTTCACGGTCTACTTTGCTAAGAGTATTTTTTTTCTCTTTCGCAAAAAACCTATTATCAATGCAGGCCAGAGTAAGCATTGCATTTAACCTATACGTCAGGGAAATAACTACAAGTTGGTTTCACAAACATTTTTCTCCTCTTTTGATACAATGTAACTTTAATCTAGTCAAAAAAAAAGCTACTGTGCGACAAAATTCTTCCATCGTAAAATATAGGGAATTATTAGTTTAGTGTTCGATTTGACTTGAGTTGACTCTGGTTTCTCTATGGGGGGGGGGGGGGGCGTGTAAATTAACGTAGACAAAAACGTCTATTATATGACTCATGAGTTGAATTGGAGACATTTTAATTCACCCATCGGATTATTTGTAAAATTTGAAAGTGTAACATACAGTATGGTGCATACTCTAGTACCCTGTTCTATGCTGCCGTGTTAAGGAAAAACGCCGTATGAACCCTCAGGCGTTGCCAAATTTCTTTTGATAAAACACGAATTTCCTGGTAAACTTACGAATATTTTTCTTCCAATTTTTCAGAAGATCTTCCTCATAATTCCTTCAAAAAGTCTTGAAAATTTCAAGAGATAATTTTATATATCTTTCCTCAGAAATGAACAATTTATCGAAGGAAATTTGGCAACTCTCGAATGTTCATACGGCGTTCTTCCGTCGCATGGCAGTCTTGTATACCCTGTCCTATGATCCGTTTCTCCTCTTGAAAGTATATCGATGGTGAAACTTCCAAACCACGTATTTCTGTTTGCGACATTGCAGACTTCCTGTCATACTTTATTTTTTAAATAGAAAACTACTCAACATCATTTCTGTAAAACTTCCGTCATTTTTCTTCTACAAGGAAAGCATATTCTGAAGAAACTTCATAATGTTTTTTTGTTCTCGCTTCAGAAAGTAAAACAGGAGCGAAGGTTTTACACCACAAATGAGATACGTGGTTTAGGAGTTGCACAGTCGATTTTGTCTGCATTTTACAACAATGAACTACAATTGGATTACATTTTGCAATAAGGAACCACTATTTCTGGCTCTCCCATAAAAGCACTCATCTGCATAGGAAAACCAATGGCATGTATGTTGTTTCTAAAATGGACCAGAAATAATGGTTTCTTTTTGCAAAATGTATTCCAATTATTGGCGTATCCGTAAAAACACATAAGTCTATAGGGATTCTATTAGTACATACGTTGTTTTTGAATTGAGCCGAAAATTGAAGTTCCTAAGTGCGAAATGCAGTCCATACACGGAGAAAAATGAAATTGCTGATTTAACAATTTTGTAGAGTTCGACATGTTTCAATATAGCTTTACCATAAAAAAATGTTAATTAAACATCCTCGTGGTTGAATTACCTTTCCACTATTGTAAAATGTGCATTTGAAACGTGTCGGACATATTTGTTGACAATTTAATTGTTGAATCACCAATCCATTTTTTGCCGTGTGATGTAACTTTCATTTTCGAAATGGAACGAATGAAAATTTTCAGATCTAATTAATCTAGAATACGCTTTTAGATAGATTCATGATATCATAGAATTACCTACCTCAGATATATTTCAGGGAGTGACACGAGGCAAAACGATCATCATGACTCGTCACCGCCTAGACGAGGTGCCGCGGCAAAGGTCGGAACAACAATTCCACGATCCTTTCGTCACTCAAATCTACGGCGGGTTAATTGACGCAGGACCGCACGCAAAAAATTCCAGGTGAATTCGCTTTTTACTTTTCTTTTTATCGACAAAAGTGGCCTTGAACTAGCAAGCTTCTATCCTTACGTAATGTTTGTTTATATCTCCCCGCCGAAGATTCATTCATAGTTTTCTTATGAAATAGACGTATTTATGCTAATAGGAACTATATGCATAGGGTTTACGTGAGACATAATTCCTTTTAGCATAAATACGTCCATATAAGGAAACGGTAAGCAGCGTCAGGTTCGTTGCTCCAAGCGGTATGAGGGCGCCTCTAGGAACTTCTAGAAGTTCTTAGGCTACGTAATTAGGTAACACACCCTCGGCGCGTTGAATACTTGGATGGTCCCGGAAATAGAGTTCATCAGTTGGACCAATTTTAAGGTGGGGCCTTCGCTTTTACGCAATGAATTTGCATACGATCGATTCATTTTAAATTCTGACCGTCATAACGTCACCAAGGTGAATTTTTTCGGAATAATCAAAATTTTATTCTCCAGATCAAGTATCGAAGAATGTTTTGACTGCAAAGCCGCTCCATAATCTAAAAATACACTCAAAAGTCCTCTTTTCAATTAACCATCGAAATCGATTAATTGAAATCGTGCACTAACTGGAGACAGTTCGTTCGATTTTATGTTAGTAAATCGGAGTAGATTTTGGGCACGAACATCCCTTAATGATTGATCTGGATATTAAAATTTCGATTTTTCCGAAATAATCCACGTATTGGTTGAAATTTGAAAAACTTATATAGATCGTGCATAGCGGGCTAATTATTGAAATTCACAGACAAAGCTATAAAGAAAGAAGACAAAAGGGATATGGAGGGATCCTATTTGTGGAAGTATGGGTGGTTCCAATGGACAAAGGAGATAGGCAATAGACGAACTAACGGCAACCTACGGGAGGCCCTATAGTGAGCTCATCATTTTCTCCCTTAGTCTATAATAACCACCCGTTTCAAACCAATAAGATCGCTCCATACTCCTCATGTCTTCTTGGTCTATCATGTCTATCTATTCAATAGTCAGCCCGCTAAATGATTTAGGGTCGCACCATGTGTGAGCCGAGAAAAAAAAGATTTAAAGTTTTATTCTTCCAAAAGACTCAGTGTCAAGGATACATTTCTATGGCTGTTAGGTCGTTCAGAATATTCTTTATCGACTTTGAATTATTGACAGGAGAAAATTTACGATTTGTTGAATTCAAAACTTCTCCCAGTTCATTTTTTTCTACGACTTGGTGCGACTCTGTTTCATTCGGTCCAGCAGGCTGATTGTGGAAATTGATAGACAAATAGACAAGGCGTTAGAAAAAGAGGACATAGGGAGTATGGAGCAATCTTATTGGTTGAAATGGCTGTTTCTCATAGACCTTGGGGGAAATATTGGTCTAACTATAGGGTGTCAAGTTACGAGCAATGATATAGGCGCTGAGGTTCGGCCAAATTATGGAATGACTCTTCCTTACATGCCCAGGCTGGGTCTAAGTGACCCGAGAATCTCTGAAAACACGCGCCCCGCAAGTTTTGTGGTGCCGGTATGTCCGAACTTTAGATGTAGGTCTACATAGACATCTTAAAGGAGAATGAGACATCAAATTGATTAAAAAGAGAGATATAAACACAGCCGAAGCTAGGAGAGACCTTTTTGGTCTGGTTTTCTAACTTTGACCCGTACTGCCGTGCTAAGGAAAAACGCCGTATGAACTTTCAGGTGTCGCCAAATCTCCTTTGATAAAACAAGAATTTTCTAGTAAATCTAAAAAGATTTTTCCTCCAGTTTTTCAGATAATTTTGTCCCCAATTTTGTCTAAATTTCCTGAAACTTGCAAGGAAACAAATTCATAACTTTCCTCAAAATTTCACATTTTATCGAAGAAAAGTCGGCAACTCTCGAATGTTGATACGGCGTTCTTCCTTAGCACGGCAGCGTACCAGAGTGACAGTCCATTGGCAGCCTAGAGCGGAGCATCGCGAGCTAACACGCCTCACGCCATAGCGCCTTCAATTTCGCAGATGCAACACGGACATCCATCAAGCACGAATAGTTGTATCTCTGCGCCGTCATCAACGCGCGACTTATCCCTTGCTCTTTTTCTATGTTGTGTTGGTTCCATCTGTCTTATTTGTAGTAGTGCCTCAAGGGCTACGTTAGTAAAACAGCCGAAGATAGGAGAGATGTATACAGTTCTCGTTTTTTACCCTCTTTCCCGAACTAAGCGACGCATCATCGATAGCATTGAGCAGAGCATTGCTAGTTCACGCATCGCCCCTTCAATTTTTCAGATACAACACGGACATTCATCAAGCAAGAATAGTTGTATCTCTAACGAGTCGATCAAAACGAGTCCTCTCTCTTACCCTATTTCCATGTTTTGCTGTATCCCTTTGTCTTATTTGTAGCAGTGCTGAAAGGGCTACGTGAGCAACACGGCCAAAGTATGACTTGGATTTTTGTTGGCCAAATTAGGTATCGGGTAAAAAAAACTTGATGAAGTGTTTAGCCACCACCGTTAACAGCTCATTCAAGATCCCACATACATACACAGATGACATACATGACATACATGTATAGATTGTGAAACTGCAGAAATGCATATCTCGGTTTGCAGCGTTGCAGACTTCCTGTCATACTTCATATTCTACATAGAAAACTACTGAACGTCATTTTTTGAAAATATTAGTGATTTCTCTTCTCCTAATGAAGAACATGCCGCGAAAATTTCAAGCCATGATGTTGGTTCAGTCATTTTTTACAAAATAAAATAGGAGCAGAGATTTCGAAACATCGCAACTGAGATACACTTTTTTGCAGTTTCACCGTCGATAAGTGCCCCCGAGCCAAACAGTTGCCCCTGTCAATAAGCCAGAAATAGTACCTCCATATATTGCAGATCGAAATTCATATCGACGGTGTAAGTCGCCAATGACATAGCTTGGTTTGCGACGTTGCAGACTTCCTGTCATACTTTATTTTTTAAACGGAAAACTACTCAACGGAAGTTTTTTAAAACTGCCGTAATTTTTCTTCTCTGTACGAAGGAAAGTCTTCATAAACTTTAAAGAATAATGTCAATTTGTTCTCCTTTAAAAAGATACTATAGGGGCGGAGATTTTCAGACACCGCAAACGAGATATGTGATTGCGGACTTACGCCGTTGATATGTCCGCCAATGATTAAATTACATACTTGCATGAATGAAGGAGTTTTAAAAAACGGACACGCTGAGCAAATCCCGCGGATTTATGAAAGGTCGCCTTTAACGTTAGCGGTTCTTTTTAAGCAATGGGGAATAGGTAATTATTTGCGATTCGCAGTGCTGTAAATTGCAGACGCTGCTATATTAAAGGGTTTCATACTGCCTTGCATAACCTCACCGTTTGTTTTCGATGGAGACATAATGCGAATCGGTTAATATTTGGACGTATTTCTGCCAAACGGAACTATGTGCATTAAGACATGAGCCCTGAGACCCATAAGAATATATGCATTACAGAGCTCACGTAACAATGCACATAGTTCCGTTTGATAGAAATACGTTCATTTGATCCCCAGAGCGATGATCCCAAGCGTGCGGATTTATCCGTGCCGCACGGTGGATCGAGTCAATGGGAGGGGTCGGTCATCGCGCATCACGCGTCTTATTTTCTCTGATTACGGAGATTTCCCACCCTTAGAATAGAGCAAATTACACTCACCTAATGTATTTTTCGTCGTAGATTCCATTTTTGATCATTTTCCAGCCGAATAACGAGTTTTAATACGAGTTTGACACACTTTTTCATGACTATTGAAATTGGGATCCTTGATAGCTGTTTTTTCACGTTACTTTCGGCGAATGGGACCGTAAGCATCTTACATAAAGAATAATTTTGCAGAACTTGACTCAAGAACATTACTTGAGGAGTGAGGGAGGGCGGCTTTACAGCCCCCTCACCACGAAGGTTGGCAGATTTCTTTCAATTTCTGCTAACATCGTTTTTTGTTCATGTTAATTGGTTTCTCGCAATTGCATACTGACACATATGCGGAGCATTCTGATAATGTTCATTTTTCTTCTCTTTCCCTCCAGCCAGTCAATAGATGTTTTCATTTTTATGAACTCTCTACTCTTTCAGTTATTCAACAAATATTCATATTTCAAAAAATAGATCATTATATTAAAGAAATAAAAAAGAGATGTATATGCTGTAGCTTATTTTTATTGAGTCATCCTAGAATATTATTATAGGTACTTATCACCACATAAAAAAAATTGAATGTGCAGGGGAAAAAAATGATATCATCTTCCAGTATTTCGTTTTGTTCCTCAATGTTTGGAGTGAAGTTTGAAACATATTTATTGAATAAATATTAAAATAGGAGGAAAATTATTTTTCATGCAAGTTCTGATCCCTTGAAGAACCTCTGAGAAGGACTATTGTCTCTTGAAGAAATTTCTTGTATTTCTTCTTTTTCAACCCACAACCAATTAGCGGCTCTGGTGCTTGCACTAGAGCTGCTATTCCGGACGGTCCCAGCTGGGGAGTATCAATGCAGCATGTTACATTGTAGAGACCGCGCGTTGGTTGATGGGAATCGGCGCCATTTTCGGCTATGTTCCTTGTCATGACTTTATTTTATTGCATACTTTTTTATTGTTAGACAATGCTATGTTGTGTATTGTATTTTTGGAATCATGGTGATACAGTCAACAATTCAAAACTTGTTTGTGCTTTTATCTCGTGATGGAAAAAATGTACTTTACGTTCAAAATTTGAAAATTTGAATTTTAAAGTTTTCGCGGTTAAGGAAGCTTTAACCACTGGGTTGGAGCTTCCTAGTCATTTACTCGATATCAGCTGATAGCAAACAAAGGTTACCAGGGAAACCGTAAATGTCTAACAACTATCGTGGCCATTGGGTCGATTATTGAAATGATATCGACTGTATGTCGCCGCTTACGACAGGACATAGCCATATCTTAACTGTGTAATATATCGCAATTCGATATTGTTTTGATTTTTAAAAGGAGCAATTCATTCATACAGTTCCGATTAGTTTTGGCGAACGGGCCCTTAACCTACGGCACTCGGCTCATGGGAATTTTTTAACTCTAAATTTTTTAACCTAACTCTTCCATTCCGGGAACATATTTATTGAAAACGGCGACTTTTTCAACAGTCCTATTTTTATCTACAACATCTAAGTGGCCCTTCATAATCATTTAATTTTGGCCCCTGGCCAGAAAAAGGTTCGGAAATTGCAGTGATTTTGCCGAAAATGCTGAAGTAAGTAAATTTGGGCATTTTTTTTCCTTCTTCAAACTCTGTGGAGAAGCACTTTTCCTCCAGTACATCTATTTTTTTACTTATCTCTCGCAAGGTACATTTACAGAAGGTGTGTTCCAGTATTAACAGTTCAGATTCGTTGTTTTTTTATTATAACGCTTATTTCGGAAAGCAATTATTACATTGTTCAATTCTACTGACTTTCAACACTCGATTATACTCCCGGCAAATTCTGCAGCAGCGTTTCAAATGTTGACTCTAATGCTTCCAACAGCCATCCGATGTCTAAGGGTTTATTCCTAGATTTAGGGATTTTCCGGAATTTCCAGGGATTTAGGGATTTTTCAGGAAATCTAGGGATTTTTTTTTGATGAGGTAAAGTTACCAAAAATCAACTTTTTAACCTCAATTATAGCTTCGACAATCGAAAACATTTTTTCATCTATATTTTGTAGGCCTTTTTGGCAACACTATTTTCCCCGCAAATAAGCCGGAAATTAAAACGATTGTGTCCTTCGATGTACTTGACATTCAACTGCATTCAACCTGTTAATAATAAGAAATCAACTAATATTCTTTCATTTTATTGGTCTGGATTAGCACTGCTTTCAGAGAGCGCCAAAATTCAAACGAGCCAATCAGATTTAAATATTGCAAATCGCTACATCGAATGACATCATGATTCTTCATAAAAAAATGGCGCTTTTTGCAAAATCTAGGGATTTTTTAAGTATATTTGAGCAAATCTGGGGATTTAGGGATTTTTAGCGAAATCTAGGCATTTTTTTTCTTCCCCGCTAGGGATTTAATATCGGAAGACTGGCTTCCAGTATCGCAGCGTTGATCGTCGCCGATGTCGAAATGGAACCTAATGCCGGACATACTGTAACACCTCCATTCCTCAATTCCGGTGAGGAATACGTCTCTACCCTTAACTCAATATAAATATACAAATTGATAAGTGAGTGCTTTAGTCTCCTGAAAACAGAATTGCGAAACTTAAAATTGGAGAAAAATGATGAGTAAATGAAAAAATGGAACCAATTGATGGAAAAGTCGCATGCCATTCTGACACAAAATATGGCGTCTATCGAATCACCTTAACTAAATAAAATAACCAAATTTTCAACTCTCAAACTATCAACTATCAACTATCAAAATTCAAACTATCAAAATTTCCAACAATGACAAAAATGATTGTAATATACCTATAATGTAATGAAATATACACGCTCTAATCATTTAATTTGTATTACCTTTATGTTATGTACCTACATGTTATACTACATAGGCTGTCCAAAAAGTACCGAGACTGGTTCTATAACTCAAAAACCAAGATAGCTAGAGGCTTGATCTTGGTCTCATTTGAAAGATCAACTCAATATCCATCGATTAAGACCAAAATCAAAACTTTCGGTCAAAAATTTCAAAAGTTACAACACTGTTTGTAAAAAAAATATCGGGACCCCCTACCGTTTTTTATGACTATTTTCTCTTGCCAAGAACACTCTCTAAATTATTAATGATCGGTGCACGGTTCTTTTGGAACAAATCATGGCAAAACTTAATCGGTTTGGAAACACTGTCAAGCCGTCGTCGTCCGACTACGGGTATAAGGGTTCAAAATCCACGGGGAAAGAATGAACCGTCAGTCAGCCATCCTCAAAAAACCCGGGAAATCGGCAGTTGTTGACAGTCCACAGTGCGAGCGTGGTCAACGCTGCAGATAGTGAGTGATTTTGTTTCTGTGTTCGAAATTTTTCATACCACTGCTTTACCTCTTTCCATGATGGTATGAAAAATTTCGAACACAGAAACAAAATCACTCACTATCTGCAGTGTAGACCACGCAAGCACTGTGAACTGTCAACAACTGCCAAAAATTTCCCGGGTTTTTTGAGGGTGGCTGACCGACGGTTCATTCTTTCCTCATGGATTTTGAACCCTTATACCCGTAGTCGGACGACGACGGCTTGACAATGTTTCCAAATCGATTAGGTTTTGCCATGATTTGTTCCAAAAGAACCGTGCACCGATCATTAATAATTTAGAGAGTGTTCTTGGCAAGAGAAAATAGTCATGAAAAACGGTAGGGGGTCCCGATATTTTTTTTACAAACAGTGTTGTAACTTTTGAAATTTTTGACCGAAAGTTTTGATTTTGGTCTTAATCGATGGATATTGAGTTGATCTTTCAAATGAGACCAAGATCAAGCCTCTAGCTATCTTGGTTTTTGAGTTATAGAACCAGTCTCGGTACTTTTTGGACAGCCTATGTATTTTTATAATAAATTTTGCCAACATGCTTTTCAATTCAGTCTACAACATTTCATTCCGACGTGGCAATAATGATTTATAATGCCCCTAAACATTAAAATGAATTACAATAGTAATGCCGCATTATAATGTCGTATTATACATCGCAACGATTCATGTCCTACTGATTATTGATTATTGTAAGATGAATTCTGTTTTCTCTGATTGTATGTTTCATACGTGCGAAGCAAGTACGGGTCACTAGAAACGTGGTTCGTACGGGTGGCTGATGAAATTGATCTTCGAATACCTTTTGATGAGCTAGGGAAATGGAACCATCTGCATCTCATGGACAATAAATAGTTGCCGTAATTAAGGTCATCCCGTGATTAAGGTGCCGTGATTTAAGTCATAAATTCTTCATCTAATTCTTGATTCATCTCCAAAATGTCTGCTAAAGCTTTCATGCGCTTCTATTTGTATGCATGAATGAGCAAATTGGGTATCGAACAAGCGGACACTTTTTGAAAATGTAGATGATTCTGGACAATATCGTACAGAAATCCACGAGCTGCAGATAGAACCATTACTTCTAGCTCATCAAAAGTTATTCGAAGATCATTCAACAACCTCTTTGACAAGTTGCAAAAACTTTTCGTTAACAATGGTGTCACACGGTACTAGGAATATTTACTATTTAACGAACCTTATATTTCCCTGACTCAGTCCTAAATTATAGAAGTATGCGTTACTTTTCCAGCAATCCAAAAAAACAATTATACGAAAAACCAATACCTACACTTTCAGATATAAAAATGCAAATTTTTTGCAGCCTCGCTAAACGACTTATCAACCAGAGATTTTTTAGGAAGCGGACCTCCAAAGAGCTTTCAAAATTAAAAGTATACAACAAGTGATAATGCCATGTATTCGCCATATCAAAGCCCAATACACATTTATACACCGGCTACGTAAATCTGCTAAGTTACAAAACATGAATCGACAGTTGTCGGATTGTACATCAATGACAAAATGTGTCTAGGCCCTCATTCTTGACTACAACTACTGCCCCCAGAGCCGCTCTCCGACGCCAATGCGTTGGAGCTTCCTGCTTGTTTTTACTTTCTCGCTACCCTAGGGTAGAGAAAGTATTGTCATCCTCCAAATGGGGGAAAAAAGTTGAAATTTTATTTGTATGGAGCTCA
This sequence comes from Bemisia tabaci, assembly GCF_918797505.1. Lineage (NCBI taxonomy): Eukaryota > Metazoa > Arthropoda > Insecta > Hemiptera > Aleyrodidae > Bemisia > Bemisia tabaci. The sequence continues at coordinate 1,535,648 of NC_092798.1, forward strand.
TGAAAGAGTTCTAGGTATGTTGCAGACATTTTGCAAGAAACGGGACGTGTGAAATATACAATGCGCAAAACATACACCTTAAACTTTATCGCACAGTATAACGCTGATCGACTCAGCTTCAAAGACCAACAGAAGGTTAATGTATCGTCCAAAAATATCAACAAGTAAGCCAAAATCAGTAATCAGTAGAAAAACTATCGAGATTGAAGGATATCGTGTGATGCACGATTTTATTGATGACAATAGAGCAAGATCGGATTCCCAGCAGGCGCGACTTCCTATCATTCAAATGGACCGTTTTCGCAGATTAGCGGATATTAGCGGCTAGTTATTACATAATATCATTCCTGATAGTGTACAGGAGGCAACCCAACAAAGGATTTTGCGGACACTTGTGGACATTTTTTTATCGAGCTATTATAACATTTTTTTGGGCGTTTTTTAAAAGCAAGCTTTGGAGGTGGTTTTGGTCCTCCTAAAAATATGCCAATGCACATTAATGATATACCAAAATGTTCCTTAAAGGGAGGAGAATAAGCATGTTTAATTGAAATTTTGATTTATCTGCCACAGAACTCATGCAAAAGCGAAATAAAACCTTGAGAATTAGACGGCAAATTTGATACCACCTGCAATGTCAGCTTTAGGCAACCCGCATGTCAAAGCGGAAGGGTTCAAAGATCCTAGAATCGTGGATACATTCATTTTGGAAGCTTAACTACTAGAAAACCAAGAAAAAATATTTAAAATCAGACTTTTTTTTTTGTCGCCCATGACCGACCTCTACCATTGACTCGATCCACCGTGTGCCGTGCGGATCTTACCTACACTGTCGTGCTAAGGAAAAGCGCCGTATGAACCTTCAGGCGTTGCCAAATTGTCTTCGATAAAACATAAATTCCCTGGTAAACTTAGGAATATTTTTCTTCCAATTTTTCAGAGAATGTTGTTCGTATGTCGATCTAAAGTCCCTGAAAATTTTTAAGAAAAACATTCATAATTTTCCTCAAAAATGGACATTTAAAAAAAAAAAAAAAAAAAAAAACTTGGCAACTCTCGAATGTTTATACGGCGTTTTGCCATAGCACGGCAGTATAGCGGCATGGACTGCGCACGGACCAACAGCTTCAGGGAAAGCGCTTCCCTGTCTTAAAATATCCGTACGTCTGACGTCACAGAATGACGAAGTAGCCAATAGCGGCACGGAGGACGGCAGTACGGATCTTGCACACGGAGAACCCGGGAATACTGCTTCAGAGACTGATGAACGACTGTGTATATACGGATTACGGATTTTAAAATCAAGGGTCGTAAGATATTAAAAATGAATTGAAATCGAATATTTGTTTTGATGATTTTATTAAACAGGGGTAGTGCGTGTTACTTTTTCGATTCAGTTTTTATCCAAGCGGGCTTAGCGGCCAGTCCAATTTGGGGTGCAGGTTGGAAGCCTCATGGATGCCAGGGGCGTGGAGTGTTTCGTGATTTATCGATTGATCTGCGTTTTAAACTTGCGGGAAAGGATCGATAAACAGGGAGTTCGCAAGGAACACCTTATTAATCGATTATCTACCATAGCTTCAAACGAGAAAATATCGAGAACTGATCATTCACACCTCGCCATAGCACCGTACCAAAAATAAGATGGGGATAAGTGAACTTATGTACTAATTTTATACTTTACTTTGGACTGTACCAATCATGGTAACATGGCATCACGGAAAAAAGTGTCATGGATTATCCCCTGAATTGTGGTACTACCCCAATCGGATTCCTTTTATGCTAAAAGGAACTATGTTACATGCAAACCTTATGCACATAGTTCCTTTTAGCATAAATACGTCCACTTTGTTGGATGATTTAGAAATTTTCAATTAATTGGACGTACGTCTGCCAAACGGAACTATGTGCATTATAACGTGTGTTATACATATATTTGTACTTTTAGCGGTTTCAGGACACATGTCTTATAATGTGCATAGTTCCGTTTGGTAGAAATACGTCCAATTGTAGTAGTACCGCAAGATTTGGGTTAGCAACCTACTTAATAGTGTTAGTTTGTCCTCATTTAAAAAAAATCAATAAGGAGTGGAGATTTTGAAATACCGCGAACGGGTAATGCTTTTTTGCGGTTTCACCGTCAAACCATGCCTTTCAGCAAGGTATCGATATGGCCAAACTTCGGAACCACTTATCTCTATTGGGATGTTTCAAAACTTCAGCTCCTCAGATATATTTTTGCCAAGAGAAACGAGCTAAAATAGCTTGAAATTTATACAGAATTGCATTTGTGAGGAATTTGCGATTAGACCATTGATTCTTATGTAAAAGTTCGCGAGAAACACGATGATGCCACTGGTTTTTTCTGAAATCATCTCCCAAGCTCAAAAAAAGCTCTCAAGTTGAGGCCAAAATGGAGGGAATATCCCACGCTATCCTGAGAGTCCACCTCTACATCAAGAAAAACTCTCCATGCGAAGATAGGGAGCAAATATATTGACAGGGCTGCCACTTTGGGGACTCCAAAACTAAAAACACGGCAACACTGTTGATGTATCCCCTCCCTATCTTTGCATGGAGAGTTTGTTTCGATGTAGGGGTGAAATCTCAGAATGGCGTGGGATATCCCCTCCATTTTGGCCTCAAGTTGAGAGCTTTTTTGAGCTTGGGAGTTGATTTCAGAGAAAACCAGTGGCATCATCGTGTTTCTCGCGAACTTTTACCTAGGAATCAACAGTCAAATCGCAAATTCCTCACACATGCAACATCTCCATTCTGCTACCAGAGAAAATAAATCAAAGAAGTTTTTAAGAAAGTACGTTGGTTAGTTTTCCAAAGAAGAATAATGAAATATAAGAGGGAGTCTGCAACGTCACAAACGGAGATACGTGGGTCCGCACTTAAGCCATTGATATTAGGATTAGAATTATAATCGTCATCTTCCGGCCAAACTACCACAAGCGCCATGCGACATTTCAAAATATCCGCCTCCATTTTATTTTTTTATAGAGGAATTGTTCAACGAAGCTGTCCGAAAATGTCACTTAATTTTCTTTGTGCTGCCGATAAAAATTCAGCAAAATTTTCAAACAGATTCAACCAACAATCTCTCCATGAAAAATTAAACTGGCGGCGGGAATTTTGAGACGTCGCATGGAGCTTGTGATACTTTGGCAGGGAGGTGACGATAAGTAAATACGCTTTTGATAAATGATGTGTTTAACCTGAAAAATTGTTCACCACTCACTGTGCGGGACTTCTTAGACCAACATTGTGATAAAGAACAATGCCTACGTTATATGTACAAAAAACAAAATATCCTAAAAAATACAATCTAAAAAACGTGAATACAATACAGTTTAGAAAAAAATAAAGAAAAAAACAAACACAGCTTCGCTTTGAACAATCATCAAGGCAAGATGTGTGGATCGCCAATAGATAGATGAATTTGATCTGTAGATCTCTGGTCTCCAGAATGCATTTAATTGCGTTTTTCTCCGTCAATCGAAATGAAGAGTTCACTTATTTTTTACCTCGCCGGCTCCCACCTTTTTACTTTTGCTATAGGTTTCGAAGTAAAATTTGGTGAAGAGGTAAAGGAAAACAGAGGCAGTTATTGCGATGTATATGGCGAGAGAGATCAGCATTTCACATCGGCTCCAAAGCAGAACACCCATATATGCTATAATGATCACAAAATGACTCTGAAAACCAAAACGAAAAAAAAAAAAAAAAAAATGTGAATGCGTGAGTTCTAAACTATAAACATTGAATAATGTAAAAAATTAAAAAAAAATAACATAAGAAAAGAAAGAAAGAAAGAAATAAATAAATAGATAAATAAGAAAAAAACTCAGTTTATTCAATTTATATTGTGACCGCGTTCAGCAGAAAGAAACCAAGCCACACGAGCTATTACCAAATTTAATTGGGCAGTTTAAGTGTTTAAATGAAAGCGGTTTTGCGGATTTTTGTGCAAATTTCAGTAAATTTTCTGCATGGTACGTAGCAAATTCCTTGACATTTTCAAAAGAATCCGCAAAAACGTTCTCTTTTAAAAGAGAAATTGCCCACTTAAATTTGGCGGAAGTGGATTTGGCTTGGGTCCTTTCTGCTAAACGCGGTCCATTAAAATATGATTGATTGCAGTGCAGTTGTATATGAATATTATCAAAAGATCTCGAATATTTAAAGGACATAAAACATAAGGGACACATTTCTGGCGTTATAGATATTACAATACGTAGCCTCTCTTTTTGCCTAATCGTTCACTTGAAGGCGAACTCTCTTGCTCGCTTGAGACCGAAACAGTGTGGCACCGAACATCGTTCGCCTTCAATTGGACGAATCGGCAACATCTGCTCTTAATACCGGATTAAAAACGTTTAGAACGTAAGGCGCATGCAGGTAGGCAATTAATGATAGTATGAGTCGTTGATATCCATTTACCTACATCTTTAACACAAAAATGTTGGGTTCAACTTCTCGACTTTGCCGTGATATTGATGACTGAGATTTGAATTTCTTTATAATACAATAATCAAATTCAAAATAGAATTAAAAAAGAAATGTAATAGAAGAGATGCTCGTGTGAGAAGTAATCGAATCAATGTATTATCACTGTTAAAACTAGTAGAATCTTTATATGAAAATGAGTGTCTTCCCGGTTACTTCTTTGACTTCTTGAGGTCAGGGTCATTTCTCATAAGGCTCCTAGCTGTTTTTTTTTTTTTTTTTTTTTTTTTTTTTTTTTTTTTTAAGATCATTTTTATAATTAGGAGAGGAGAACAAAATGGTTTCCTGACATAAAAAGACGACTTGAAATGAGATCTCACAATTTGGAGCTGAGTAACGTGTTTCTTCCACCAGAGATGCTTTTGCACTGATGGTCCTAGAGCTGCCAAGAAGTAATATCCGTACATCCAGACGTGAACAAACGCATTTAGAGCCCCAGCGAGCACAGCATGTTCATCTAAAATCAAAAATGTCTATTAGTTTCCTGCAACACAATGTGTTGACAAGGCGCGACTTTGACGCGTATATATCAACCTCATTAGTTTTCATTTACAGACATTTTAATGTAGTAAGTAATACATGAAGGGAATTCACGATCCAACGCTGCAACACGACTTCTACCACGCACCTGGACGAGACGGTGTATTGTGAGCGTAGAAAAGGCATTCGAAGGAGTTAAAAATTTTTGATCTGCCACAAGTGAACTTATCAATTTCTTAATGAACAGTGTTTACGGAGTATTTTAAGCCAAAAAAAGAAGAAAAAATTGTCGGATTCCTGGAGAATAAAGTCGATTTAAAGTTATTTTGAGGCTGTAATACTGCCGTGCTAAGGAAAAACGCCGTATGAACCTTCAGGCGTTACCAAATTTTCATTGATAAAACGCGAATTTCCTGGTAAAATTATGAATATTTTGCTCCCAATTTTTTAGAGTATTTTTTTCGCAATTGCACCTGTAGTTCCTGAAAATTTCAAGGAAAAATATTCATAGCTTTTCTAAAAAATGAACATCTTATCGCAGGAAATCTGGCAACTCTCGAATGTTCATACGACGTTCTTCCTTAGCACGGCAGAATAGCCAAATCACCGGCAGTAAATCCTGTTATATTATTGGTAAGAAATTGACTCGATATAAATGCAATCGCATTGAATATGTCTTGATTTTGTTGTTTCCAACATCTTTTCGTGCAAGAAAGTTGCATGAAAGTAACTTGGAATATCAATTCTCAAATATAATGAACTCAGCGTATACAAAAATGGGGCTTATTTCCATGAGATTCGGCGCATAACCGCTGCCAAAATGCAAAAAAATCAACTTAGGTACTTTCCAGAACTTTGGAAGGCTGCAGTCCCCTTAAATAACACCTTTGAAAAAATTTAATAGAAGAAAAAAGTCTTATTTTGACCCGTTGAACACGCCTTTGCAGCTTGGCGGTTTAACCCTGTCGTTACCAACTTTGTAAGTACAACTCAGGGCCAATAGCACAAGCTTTTAGTTTGTCTCAAATTTGATGTTTTCGTTACATTACATCTGACTCAAACTCTTCCATACTGTAGAAAAACCCGCATGAACATATGAACGTTGGCAAAGTCCCTCTGATAAAACACGGAATCTCTATAATACATGTAAATTTTTTGATTGAATTTTCAGAGAACCATAGTTGCAGTTTAATGGTGCGTATATTTGAACATCTCAATGGGAGATATTCATTCCTTTGCTTAAAAGTAATTACTGTATCGGATGAAATGTGGCAGCACTCAAATGTTCCCACGGCGCTTTTCCTCAACATGAAAGTATTGATGGTAAAATTCCCAAACCATCTCGGTTTGCAGCGCTAAAGACCGCTTGTCAACTTTTGTAATTTCTACCTATACTGAGCATCGTCTCTTGGAAATTACCGTAATTTTCCCTCTTTAAAAGAAAAACATCTTATAAAATTTACAATAAATGATGCTGGTTCGTTTATTCTCAAAAAAAAAAAAAAAAGAAACATGAGAAAAGAGTTTAGAACACTGCAATTTGGCGGATAATTTCTCTGTCGTTTTGTGCTGACTTCTCCGTTTATCCGTTCTAATCCGAGAAAAGTAAGCCGACTATTCTCTCACAATTTGATCGAATTTTCAGCCTAAAAAGGAATTCTAATCCACGAAAAAAAACTTTAAAGAGAATCGTGACGATGAAACACGCTAAAAGCTGTAAAATGTCCATTCAAAAAGCACATTCCGTCAATGGGGAAAGAGATGAAAGTGTGAATCATTCGAACTTTATGCTTGTCTAAAAGTATTTTAGCTGTACGTAACCTTAACCTTTCAACACAAGGACGATTTTATTTTTCCACTTATAAATCTATTAAAAAAGTATACTCCTAACTGGCTTCCAAGGAAAACTTTTGGTTGCTTAACATTTTCTATTCTCTGTTGTTTTATTAAAGACGGGGTGTTTTATGTTGGTTTATAAAAGACGTTTTATTTTGCCCTCTTATCAATCCACTACCTCTTCCTCTTCCATTCTCGCAAAACCACCCAAGGAACATTTTTCAAGGGGCAAATCGCGCTATTTTGAAATTGAGTTACGATTTTTGGGCGATCGATAAAATTGTTTGGATCATCAAAATCTGAGCGATTATTCTCAATCTTGTCGAAATTTTATCTCTCTAAAATGGCGTTCGATAAAATCGAAATTTTGGCCTCATTCATCATGACTTATTGTTCGATAATATTGCGGTACATCGCCGTCAATAAAATCGCGATTTTATTTCAAGTGTATGTGATGAAATCGCAATTTATTCCAATTTTTCATCCGATAATGTTTCGATAAATCGACGACGATAAAATCTCGATACGTTCACCGATCAAATCGCAACTTTTCGCCAGTGGCGAGGCGTGAGCGATCGATTATCGATTTTTCCCCATGTGAAGCTATGATAAAGAATCGATTGTTAAAGTGTTCGTTGCGAACGTCCTGTTTATCGATCTTTGTCCATAGGTTCAAATGGCAGATCAATCGATTTATCGCAAAGCACTCCACGCTACTGCCTTTCGCCATCACGGCTACTTGGACGCTTGGTTTTTTTGCTCTGAGGATTAACCTGACTTCCTCGCCCCTAAAAAATTTAAATTTCTGATACTGATCACCCTCCGTCTAATTTTTTATCGCTCTTTTTCTTGTATAATTTGGTTTTAAATAGAATCAAGAATCCCCCCCCCCCCCCATGATAATACTTCCCTCGTGAACTTACTTTGACGGTAATTATACAGCGTTATATAAATGCTCCGACACGACGCATGTTCTCTGCAAATCGTCACCTTCCAGGCAAAGTATCACAAGCGCCATGCGACGTTTAAAAATTTCCGCCTCCATTATATTTTTTTACAGAGAAATTGTTCAACGAAGCTGTCCGAAAATTACACCGAATTTTCTTTGTGCTGCCGATAAAATTTAGTGAAATTTTCGAACAGATTCAACCAACAATTTCTCAGTAAAAAAATAAAATGGCGGCGGAAATTTTTAAACGTCGCATGGCGCTTGTGATACTTTGCCTGGAAGGTGACGAAATATTCATGTTATCCTGTTTCACTTTGTGAAAAATAAATATTCAGAGCATCACAAATTGTAAGATATTATCTTTGTATATTTTGTATTTTTAAATACCCAGATGTTGACATAACGAAAAAAGACAATAAAAAGAGAGAGGAAGAGTTTTATTGTTTCACTTTTTAAACTAAAAAGAAACCCTCAGATATGTAAAAATCAGAATGTGCAATAAACGAGAGGGATCATTCAAGATACGAGTTGAAAATGAGGGATGATTTTTCATTTTTCACAAAAATTGGACAGCTAGTGATCAAAAACAAAGCCAAGACTATAAGGGTCTCCTTTTCCGACGAGTGACACAATATTATTGAAAACCCACTGAATGTATTTAATTAGGCTTTGATTATATTTCATCGGAGATCATGCGGTTTTCTTATTTTTTTCCTCGCCAATTGTGGCTTTCGTCCCTTTGGTGTATGTTCTGAAGTAGAACTCGAGGAAGAAATAAAGAAAAACGAAGATGTTCACTGCGATGTGCAAGGCGAGAGATATCAGCACTTTGCATCGATACCAAATTAATACTCCAATATATGCCAAAATTATAACCAAATGACCCTGGAAAAACATAAACGGCAATTAATGATTTTTTCGGAGTATAGAGTCTAATGCTATGAAACTCAAAAATATAGTTAAGAAAAAAAATGAGTTAATAAATAAATTAATAATCTCAATAAACTATTGCATTCTTTATGTACTCGTTATAGACGAGACTAAATTACATGTTCATAAAATTAATGCTTCCAATATCACACGAGCGTCGAGCGAGGAAGTCTACTATTTTCGAGAGTACGATTATTTTGAGGTGCAGAATCTGTTTTTGTCCCTGATCATTCAAATAAATGGACGTATTTATGGTAAATGGAACTATGTTCAAGTGGGAAGATGGGGTGTGCTCGTTAGTGGTCGGGCCATAAGAATGAATGGGAAGTATAAAGCGCCAGTGACGTCAGCGGCAACGAACGAGCCCGAGCAGGACGGGGAGTTCGGTGGCGGGACTCTTTAACTTATGAGCCCTGTCCGCAACGCTCTTGTCGCATGTCCACGGCTCACGAGTTATCACTCAATTCCTTTTCATTTAATGTCAAATCCCACTTTTCCATTTTCTCAATAGCAACTATATCCACTGACCATATTGTTTCTTATACAGCTCCCACGAGCCCATCTTTCCACTTGCACATACATATAGTTCCTTTTAGCATAAATACGTCCACATGAAACCCCTGTTTAGAATCATGACCTGTTTAGAATCATGACCTGTTTAGAATCATGACCTGTTTAGAATCATGACCTGTGTGGCACCAAGCATAGTTTGCCTTCATGCATATTAAACAAGTACAGGGCAAATACCATTATCATGCCAAATTAGGTATCCCGCAAGTTCATACATGGTACGCGGGTAGATAGTCAATTAAATTTACTCAATTTAATTCGACATCAATCTATGCGTAAAATGTTGACTAAGGAATTCGGTTTGATCAATGACTGAGAAATAATTTTTTTTTAAATATTCATCATTTATTTTATTTTTTACTTCGTATTCCAGGATGATTAGGTCCGCTTGGTGGTGTATGATCCACTTCAATTTTCCCCACATCACCCATTCACATTCGTAAACTGACAATACCTTCGTACGAATTGTTCCTCCTGATGTTCTTTATTCTCTGAAACTTCATGTGAACTCAAGTTTTTTGTCTTTAAGCGGTTGATGGATCTTTCACACGCCTTTCAAAATTATAAGAGAGGAGGGCGGAATGTAATCCGAGGGAAGGTTTTAAAAATAGGGCTTACTATTTGGAGTTGAGTCATGTGTTTCTTCCACCAAAGATACTTCCGCATCGGCGGTCCTAGAGCTGCCAACAAGTAATAAGAGGACATCCAGATATGAACAAATGAATTCAAAGCTCCAGCCAACACGGCATGTTCATCTGAAATTTGAAAAATTCATTATGTCACATAATAATATCTCAAAGTTTTCATGATTTTGTTCAATACAGTCTCATTAAATCGCAAGCGAAATGAGAGAAATAACTCTTGTCACAGGAAATCAGCAACCGCCGACAATTTTCAAGCGGTATTATGAGTGCTCATCATATTCCATGATGATTTTCATCGTTCTGATAAAGATTTCATTTGTTAAGAACTTCAAAAGCACGATCTCGGGTTAGAGCGCCTTCGACTTTCCGTGATACTCTCCGCTTTGCCGCGAAGTTCGTTTAGTTGCCGGTCTGGACCAAACCTGACTGGGGTCAATGATTTCATTACGTGCTCACGCGAGCGTGCTGCCGCAAGTGTGAACTGGACTAGTCACATTCTGCAATTCGGAATTATAATTTCTGGCTCATTTGTAAAAACGCGTATGTATATAGGGAAACTAATGACGCATGCACTGTTTCTAAATTGAGCCAGAAATTATAGTCCCTAATTGAAAAATTTAATCCAATTATGAATTCAATGAATTATTTGTTGTCTTGTGTTGGCCCGACAGGTAGGGTTCCCCTTTGGGTGCCACCTGTTATTTTTTGGTCTTTTTCTTATCGCATCATGGAATAATAAATTAATCATCTTTGAATAAGGAGAGGAAAGCGTCTATTTTCATTCCAAACATAAAAATCATTGCTTTCTATAATTCATTCTTTAATTCTGATGTTTTACATTTTTCTTTTCAACGTTCATACAAAGAGAGCAAATTTCCCGTGACAACTTTGAGCGGATATTGTGTTCATTGATGTCCTCCGTTTTTTGGAACAGAAATGACACTCATGGTAACAAATCTAGGATTTTTCGTTTTTATGCAAACTCAAGACAAGTAAGTAAGTATGATGTGCTTGTTTTCTTCCTTGTCTTTTTCCAAAGAAGAGTAAAACCAGGAATTTTTAAATTTCCTTTTTTCCAATATTAATTATACTTGAGCAGTTGTCATGTTACGAAAAAAAAGAAAGATAAGGAAAAAGTAAATAGGTCGCGCACACATTTTTACTTAGATTTTGGGACACGAAAATATTTCATAATATACGATGCTCGATGCCTCTGGATTTCTCACCTTTCATATATTTGAGAAACGCCCAAGACAGAATAAGGACGTTGACGTGGTGAAAGACGTGAAAGAAAGTTATATGAGATTGTTTTTTTCGTAAGACGAAGAATACCTGCAAAAAAGAAGGAAAATATCAACAGAACATTGACTTCATTTTAGTGCAAAAAATACGACCTTTCATAGCAGTTCTGCGTAAAAAGTCCTCATGAAAAATTCTATATAAATTCAAATTATAGTATCTACTAATTAGCGGTTGTCTCATTGCATATCTAGATGAGCGACTTAAAACTCTGCAAATCTTTAAAGAAATATAGTTTACGCTTTACATGATTAAGAAAAGTTCTCCATTGAAGTCAACAAAATTAAAATTGGATAATAAAGATGTCTTTGAATTTATCTTGCCTCAAAGATTCGCTCATATCCTTCATTTATACAGAATTGTGGGTTAGATCAAGAATTACCTACCTCTCAGAATAATTTCAATTTTTCAAAGTGACTTAGCAATATGAGCTCTTACCGTATCCAATAGATCGATCAATTTGGAAATGAAGAAGTACCAGGACCCTGTTAAGACCTGAAATAAGATTAAATCCTTTATCAATAACACTTATATCTACCAATCTAATCACAAACAACATAGATCGTTTATTTTAATTATAAAATCAATATTAGCCTTATACGTTGAAATTGTAATAAAAGTTAGACTTACTGGCAGAAAATACGGATTATTCTTCCTGCCGGGGAATTGGCATATGTCTTTTCTTACGTAGAGCATGCTTCCAGGAGTGGTGAATAGCTAAAACATTAAATAAGAGCAAAAGGAGAAAAAAATAATGAAATGTTTTTAAATTAGCACGATGAACATTGCTGGATACAAATTGAAAATGAAACCAGAAAGCACTATTTCGATCGCTATGTTTTCACATTTCCGGTTCCGTTTTCTTCTCTCGGAAGGAAACTATTACTAATTACTTTAAAGTATAATTTGGGAGAAAAAGCTCAGTAACAGATATACTGTACTTCAGTTCATATTAAATACTGAAGTTTTTCGACTCAGGTAACCCAAATTATCGGTCACAGAAACTAAACTACGGTTAAGTGACCGGCTAATGTTTGGTGTTTAGTATGAACCAAAATCAGTATCTGTTACCGAACTTCTTGATTTAGTTTTTGTCCAAAAAATACTTTCAGGTAGTTGATGAAAATCAGGAGAAAATTTCTCGAATTACATACTGTTTGCTCTCCCTTATGAAAATAAACTAAGGGTTGTGAACGATTGTCGCAAATCGAGAACTGTCGATAAATGGCTACTACTTTTTTATAATTTGAGAGCAAAATGCCGCACCATTAAGATCTCAATGGACATTTTTTATGCAAAATGTTATTTTTTCCCTTATCTCATAAAACATATTGTCTTCCTTTTCTGTGTGAGTATTTTCCTTGAGCCATGGCGTATTTTCAGACGAATCAGAAACCGTGTTTTGTCACATGAAACTCGAGGAGCTTGGCGGACAAGGCACAAAGAACAGTTTTTTTTTAAAACAAAAAAATTGAAGTATTACTGCTTCAACTGAAACTAATCTTAAAATATATTCAGTGAAATATTAATAACTAAAATTCAATTTTCAGGCATCAAAAGGTGAAAATTTTTCTGCCAAAATGTTCCCTGTAATTTTTAAACTTGTAACATGTATACTTGAAATTATACAGAAACTTCACTTAAATACTTCTTGCCCTCCAAGCCCCTAAATCGATTAACCTATCAAAACACTATTCATGGAATCTATTTTTCCTCCATTTAAATGTATGTGAAACAATTGATTCTTGGTGATGCAGCCTGCCTCATCTGAATGGATATTTTTAATGACTTGAATTGGGCGTATTTCTATGAAACGGAACTATGTGCATTATGACGTGAGCACTCTGAGCCCTGTTATGCACATATTCTTATGTGTCTCAGGGCTCAAGTCTCAATGCACTTAGTTCCGTTTGATAGAAATACGTCCAATTGAAGAAAAACAGTGTTGCCAACTTGTAAAATCGCCACTGATCTTAAACCGATCTCATATCATCTATTCCGAATGCTTCGATTTTTAATAAATCAAATCTAACTTTCCGCTTTGCCTAATTCCCAACTCTTGTAACTGATACAAGTTGTCATTAAAATAAAAACCGAGAAAGAACCTCTTTACTGTTTACTGTACCAACAAAGGGTTCTTCATTCGTTTTCACAAACATTAACGATCCTAATTGTGAACTTACCAACCAGACGAGCCAGCCATTGAAGAATATTTGAAATAGATTGTAGGCTACCATGAGTCCTCTTATCGGTAGGGGCTCCCTTTTTTCCATAATTTTGGGACCCAATTTGAGGACAAAAAGTAAGTAAGCAACAGCAATCCAAAAAACGGGCTGGAAACTATTCATCAAAAACCAACCGTCCACCACATCATCTGAAAATTAATATCCGAATAATTCAACAGTTAGGCCTCGCGTCTTTTTCATTCTTAAACTTTTTTTAAATTCGAAAAAAGCAGCTGAATTCTATTCGTTGATCGGATCATGCGTCGAGATTCGAAATCATTACGATACATAAAGATTGATATATAACATGACAATTATTTAATACATTACCTACTCATTTATAGCGCGAGGCGGCGCTATAAAAGCGGCTTTATGTATGTACCTACTCATTTGAGAATGTTTACGTTTCTACCCATGCGTTTGAGTCTCCCGGGAATAATGGTCTGTATCTCCTCTGGTGCACCCAGTGCATGGCGATTATACAAATTGGTAATACTGTTTTTCCTGCGTTTAAATCCATTGGAAATATGGATTCTAGGTGACACGGGCTAGTTCACCTAGAGTCAATTGTTTAACATACATTGAAATGGAGGAAAAACATTGATTCCAACTTTCAAGTATCGCCACTGGGTGCACTGTTCCCTTGCACGGTCACAATAAGGTCACATTTTACAATCGAGAATTAATATCTCTGGCTCATTTCAGAAACAATCTCTGTGCCATTAATTTCCCTTTGCAGATAGATTATTTTGTAAACGCGGCAGATATAGTGTTTCCTTGCAGTAAAGAAATACTATTTCTGCAATATGGATCATATTTTCCAATCGGGAATTATTATCTCTGGCTCGTTTTGGAGACAGCCGTTTTGTCAGTAGTTTTCCTTTTGCATTCAGGTAGGTTTTTTGGTGGATAAACCATAGAAAGTGGCTCTTCGTGTCAAAAGGCAGTCCAATTTATGATGTTGAGAATTTCATACTATCACATTTGTCTTTTCTCGACAGAAAACCCCTTGAACCTTTTTCTTAAAACGAGGTATAATTTTCTTCGCGCCTTGAGGTGATTTTTTCAAAATTCCATGTAAAATTTTTTGTTGGCTCCCTGGTCAAAAAGTGTAATGTGAACAGTAATTTTATCATATCGGAATTGAGATATCAATTAGAGGTTGGAAATCTTTGCGATATTTCAAAAATTCCGCTTCCTTTTATTTTTTCCAAAACCAACCAGTCAACTTTCCAAATTAAAAACATAAAATATTTTGATATCGGAAAAGAAAAATCGAGGAAATTAACAAGAAATTACATTGACTGGTTTTCTGAAGAAAAAAGAACTTATGACAGGAAGTCTTGCAAACGGAGATACGTGATTTCGCACTTTGACCATGGATATGTATTACTCAACTTCCACCACCGGTGCGCAATTTTCGTCTTCAATATTGGCTTCTAAATTGATCATAAACTTAACGTGCAGAGAAGTATTGACTATTACCTGTAACAAACTCGCTTTTGAGGAGCTCTATTTTTTCTTGAAGCCAAGTGCCCCTTTGAATCTGTGCCATTTTGCAAGTCTTGAGTCCTAGAGACTGTTTACCATGGATTGGCTTCCTTGTGACAAAAATTACAATACAATTCATTACTCATTAGAATCTTAGAGTTATTATGAAATCATTCTCTATAAAATTATAAGATATCAAAGCGCTCTTCGAGTTATTGATTTACAAAAACTTTAATATACGAAAAATGTGTTTATGAATTAACCAGCTCAATCAAGAGGGAAAATAACTTATCTGAGTCACAAAAAACTAGGAAAATAAAATTACCTTGGTTAGAACTGAGTAACAAACATGAAGAAAAATAGTTATTCCCCTATGAATAAATTATAATTACCTATCTATCTACAAAGCGCGGCAAATATGATGGCAACGATCGCTCCGACGTCCATATCCAAACTGGTATTACTTAATGCAGTCTGATTGCACCTTGCACCGACGAGAAAATACCTACTTAACCTACATAGTTCCAGTTTAAATTTCTTCTTCTTCTTTTCAATTGTTTGGTTCATCCGTTTATTTTTTATATTCATATTTCCTTATTCTTTTCTTAAAATCACTCAAGGTTATGGACCGCACTAGACGACAAGTTTAAATTTGTTGCCTCCTCGAAAGTTCAGACTAAATCCTTACTTCGGACGAATCCTAATTTGACTCTGTTTATTGACCAGGCGCCAGTCCTTAATGAAGAAAAACAAACACACGCATCAAAATCTTTGTATTATACCAGTGCTGACAGCCTTTTAGTTGAGATTTTCCAGATCTAACGCTTCAATGTCAAAAGAATCAATTGCCATCTGAACTCATATTTGACTTTTTCGTCCCGCCGGCCAGGTTGGCTTAGTGGTCAGCACTTCTGACTGTACATAAAATGTCCCAGGTTCGAATCCTGGTAGTGGCGACAAATGTTCTTGGGACCAACGAAGTGACTAGTGTATCTGCAGAAACACATGTCACTTTTCCTCGATTCATGAAAATTTGAAAGCGACAAGTATGGATGAGTAGTTCCAGCTGCTGAACTAGGCTCTGCTCGATTTGCCAGGTTGTAAAGAGCAAAAATTTAAAAAGAAAATCTTTCAAAATTGAGCTGGCTGTCATTTTTTATCCTCCATACCTGGATTTTAATCGCCGAAAGAAAAATTTAAAAATTTTTTATGGTAAAAATAACTTACTACAGCCCTCTTTGCGATCACTCACGGGGAAGGAGGGAGGAGGGACCTCACTCCACAGAAGTTCAAAACTGAGTCCCCTCCAGTTATGCAAAGACCAGGAAGTCAAATCAAGCCCCAGGATTATTGATTAATTTAATCAATATGAGATTAAATTAAATTAAATTATATCTATGCAAACATTCTTTTGCAGCCGTTGTACAAAGTATAATTTACAAATCTTGTTCACGGCTTAAAGTTCAAATCGCTCTGAATTGCATGATTTTTTATTACTTCAAATTTTGGAGAAATTGTCAATAGATGTGTCTCGATTGGACTGAATTTAACAGGAACGCACCAAGTTGCACCATGTTTGAACCTAAAAAAAGCAGTAGCGATTCCGGCAAGTTGGCAACGCTGTTTATACCCCATTTGAATCCATTGAATATATCGATTCTAGGTGAAACAGGCTGCCTCATTTAGAGTCGATTGTTTAAAATACATTTAAATGGAGAAAAAACAGTGTTGCCAACTTGCCGGAATCGCCAACTTAGAAAAAAAGGGTTAAGGTTGTATTTCTCCATGAGGCCTATGTCAAAATTAGAGTTTATTAACACTGTTATCACGTTCAAAATATTTTTTCTCGAACTTTGAATGTTTGACAGAAGAGAGGCTGGTTGAAATCAAAACTCAGTTTTTTCCCCAAAATGCGACTTGTTGCGATTCTGTTGCATTTGGTCCAATCGATTAAAATGTTGCAACAAAGGAGCCGTTATTTTATGGCTTATCCGTAAGAGCAACGGGGACACTATAACGGTTCCTGATTTGCTCCTAAAATTAACTGGAAATATTAGCTCGCCTATTTACAAACGGACGTATTACTGCTAAACGGAACTATAAAGACGTACGGGAAAGATGGGGTGTGCTCGTGGTGAGCTGCATATGAAACAATGTAAAAATGGGCGTGATTCCTCTTGGGGAATTGGAAAAGCGGGATTTATATTAAAACAAACGGAACGAAGCGGCGGCTGCATGCTAACTCATGAGCCGTGGGCATGGAAAAGGAGCGGTGTGGGCAGGGCTCATGATATAAATATCCTATCCTCGTCGCCGCTGACGTCACTCAAGTTCTGTGATTCCTATTAATTTTTACGGCCCGAGCACTAACGAGCACACCCCTTCTTTCCTACTTATTTCTGGATCCGTTTAGCAGGAATACGTCCAAATGCAGTCCCCAAACATCAGCTCGTAAAGTATGATTTATTATATTGGAGTCGGTTATCTTAGAGACTGAAACGCCCGCCTAAGAAAAGCAACCGAGGAACAGAGACAATTGAGTTGCCCTCCCATGAGCAAAATGAGTTCCTTTGAAAATGTATTTAATGCTTGCAACTGTTGACCTTCAACTTCGTGCTGAAATATCAACTTTTGTAGTCTGCCGTTCTAAGAAAAAGTGTGTGTGAACAATCGGGCGTCGCCAAATTTCTTCTGATGAGTAGTGAGGCACAAAATCTAGTAGGAGAGTGTGATTATTTTTTCCTTTCAACTTCCAGGGGCTTCTTTCTGCCTTTTGAAAGAGAGTCTGTGAATTTGTCTGGAGAATATACATATATCTCAGGGGCTTAGATGACAAGGCGAATGAGTCCAGTTTTTGCTGTTTCCAGAAATACGTCTTTAAAGTTTCAAAATTACATGCGGAACCTTATTACGAAAAGGAAGTTGAAACTCACTTTTTGTTGCTTTAAAGTTGGATTTTAGTTGAGAATTTTACCATATCAGGCAAGCTGTTCGGTCATTATTTCATGTTTTTGCTTAAGTTTTGATTCATGCCAAAGTAAATCATCGCCTTAGATCGAAAAATGAATGTCGACGTTCCTGCAGCTGTTCATTAATTAAGATTAATTGGTACTTTAGCTGCTTTTGCCTTCTCTTCGATTGAAGGCGAACAATGTTAGAGGCCATGCAATGCCATGCACAAATAAAACGCTGTATGAATACTTGAAAGTCATCAAACTCCTCCTGATACATTATTTATTTCCAAAGAAAAGTACCTATTGTTTTTTTCTGGGAGGTCATCGCACATTTTCGATTAAATTGAGGGACAAAGGCCGTAAAATTAGGAGAGAAATATGCACAAATTATCGAAAAAATTTGGTCTCTATTAGCGGAAATTTGACAAAGTTTTTACGATATTAAACTACCTGATCCCATAAATTTATCAATGGCCTTTTTTGTTTGTTTTCAGAGTCACTTTGTTATAATTTTAGGATACTTGGGTGTTTTACTATGGAACGGATGTGAGATGTTGATCTCTCTTACGATATACATCGCAGCAACTGCCTCTGGCTTTCTTTACTTCTTTCTCAAATTTTACTTCGACACATACTACAAAAGAAAGGAAATCCAATCTGGCGAGGAAAAGAATGAGTGAATCGTTTAGTTTTCATCGACAAAAGAATAAAAGCACAGTTATAAATAGGTATCCAAGAAGTTCACAAGATATTTTGATCACTTGTTGAGAAAGAAGTTCGCTTGGACTTTATTTTGCAGGAGGGATCGCAATGCAATTTCGACTCATTTATAAAGGAAAGTTGTAAAAGTTACTTATTAAAATAAATAAATAAGAAAAATTGTAAAACTGTAAAAAACTGTGCAGGGAAACTAATGGCACAAATGCTTTTTCTAAAACGAGCCGAAAATAGTTGTTCCTTATTGTAAAATGTAATCTAAGTGTCGTCTTGGCATTGTTTTTGATAATTGCCTGTCGTGCTAATATTGCGACTAATGGAAACTCTCAATCCTCGGTTTTAATTTCCATCCTGTGTGATAGATGATCTCTCTTGTTTATAACACAACAATAAAACTTTTACTTTCTCTTTTTGTCTTCTTGTTGCATTTTTACTTCTTTTGTTCGTCATCTGAATCTTTAAAAATGCTGGAGATTGCATTCAAGTATGGCATCAGTTCATCATGAGACAAACATGATATTCTTGAAGAAAATAAATAAATGGATAAATAGATAAATAGATAAATAAATAAATAAATAAATAAATAAATAAAAAAGCATCAATAATTTAATTCATCTACTTCAAATTTTCTTAATGCTTAGCTATGTTTTCCGAAGCAATACAAAATCCTTGCTCATAAGAAATACTTGAGTCAAACGCACACTGAACGTTAAGCGAACAGTTTTGCTACTGCACGTTGTTTACACTTCGGAACTTTGATCTACATGAGACGGGAAAAGAGGAAGCGCGACGTTTGAGGCGCGCAATGCGTGAGGTATCCACGCAGTCTTGCAGGCACTGACGGCGCGCGCCATGGAGTGCGCGCAATGCGTGGAGTATTCATGCAGCCTTGCAGGCGCTAACATGCGTTCTGCGCCGACCGCAGTGTTCAAAGCAATCGTACAGAATCGCGCAGCGTTTTTCAACTTGTGATTTGTGAAGGCCCTGACAATTTTATGTTCCAAACAGTGTGACATACGCGTTTCTTGAAATTTATGTATACGACTTTTTAATATCCATGGTCATAATGAGGTGCACTTGATGGAGCTTAAATTTTCTCGCACGTACCATGTACTATGGGAAGTACTTTAAACGTCCTGAACGGGAGGGATGGTTTGAAAATTGGACTTACGAGTATGAGTTGAGTTATGTATTTTTTCCACCATAGATACTTGCGCACAGATGGTCCGAAAGCTGCCAAGAAGAAGTATGAGTTCATGAAACAGCGACCGAACGCATTCAATGCAGCTATCAGCACAATGTATCCATCTGAAAATTGAGGTTTTCATCAGGGCGGTCACTGACTTTCAAGTAGCACTATGGTGTTTATTTTATGCTATCCAAAATCGCTCCGCTAGTAAGCAGCAAAATCTAGCTTAATTTTGACATCTCAATCCTTTATACGTTAAGTTTTGAAGAAAAATAATTCTGTTTTGTAAATCGCAAAAATACTCTTTCTGCCACATTAGGGGTTTTAAATTAAAGGTCGCTCCGTAAATCTCTGTCTAAAGGCTTATTTATTTTCAATTCTGAATGATCAACCCTCCCCCTCCTTATTTCTCTCTTTCTCTCCCGCCCTCCCTCCCTCCCTCCCTTTCTTCCAATTTCAAATTTACTGCTTGTTTCTACATCAATGATTAAAAAGAGTAAACTTTTACGGGCAAAAGGTATTTCAATATTATTTTTTACCCCTTTGAATCTGAAAGATTCTTGCGATTTTTGTATAGTTTTTACACTTCAATCATTTTGTTTTCTGAAGCAACTCAGGTCAGTCATGACCTAATTGCTATACTGCCGTGCAATAGAAGAATGCCTCGAAGTCGAAATGCCTGAACAAGAGTTGCCAAATTTCCCCGAATAAAACATGTATTTTTGAAGAAAGTTGTGCATATTTCTCCTTAAAATTTAAGGGGGAACAAAATTGTCTGAAAAATTGGAATAAAAATATTCAGAATTTTCCTAGTAAATTCTTTTTTATCGAAGGAAATATGACAACGCCTCAATGCTCATACGGCTCTCTTCCTTACCACGACAGTATACAGTTTCTATTCGGGTTTAGTTCAATTTTCAATTTCTAATTTTAAAGTGCAATGACTAAAGATTATTCAGACTGATTTTTCGGAACTGATACATCAAGAGGATACTTAATTTAGTGCTTTGCAAAATTGTCCTGTCTCTGGTATGGACTTACCAGACAAATATTTCAGGTGAATCCATGCTGTGAAAACCGCTGAGATATGGTGAAGGACGAGAACAAATGTAATCTGAGATTTTGTCTTTCTTGAGATGTAGAATATCTGCAGAAAAAAAGGAATGTTAATATTAAAATATACATTCTTCAGCTTATAAAACACAGTTCACCATTTATTTCATATTTTTCAAACGTATATCGAAGCACACAACTCCGTGAGTATGCCCTCACACATTTTGATGGTTCAAAAATATCAGTCAATTCAGCATTTTGATTAATTAAAATTAATGATTAGATGGACCGCATTTAGCGGAGAGGAACTAGGTCACATCGGTCATTACCAAATTGTATTAAAAGGTTTATCTCTTTGCGAAAGAGCCGTTTATTGTAGATTCTTTTGAATATTTCGGGGGATTTTTCTATGACATGAAGAAGATTCCCTGCAATTTTCAGAAGAAACTGCACACCTGCTCTCCTTTAATAAAGTGTTCGATGAAGTATGGGTGCTGATATGTGACCTGGTTCATTTTTGCTGAATGTGGTCCCGATATAACTTTTTTACACAGGGACTACTACATTTTTACATTCAAATTTCAAAGAATATGCAATATAAAAAAAAGCAAGATACGTTTTTAAAAATAAATTTAGTCCGTTTTGCTTTTAGTATAATTTAATTTAGCCGTGCTTACTATGTCGTCACATGTTTTCGAAAGAAGATGTTCAATTTTCACGGCAGTAATAAGCAGAGGCACAGTCATTGAAAGTAATAATCCCCATTGATGAATTTAAACTCTTTTTTAAAGAATCTTAACTAGACAGTTGGTGCTGAACACATTGTTTGTGTTAGTCGTTACGTGCATCGGGGGTTTATGTTTTATCATCAATCTTTGAGAAGTTTTACCTCTGAGTAACATGCTTGAATGCCTCACTATCGCTTGATTAGCGAGGGATTAAATGTGACAAAAAGAGATGCT
This sequence comes from Bemisia tabaci, assembly GCF_918797505.1. Taxonomy (NCBI): domain Eukaryota; kingdom Metazoa; phylum Arthropoda; class Insecta; order Hemiptera; family Aleyrodidae; genus Bemisia; species Bemisia tabaci. The sequence goes on from NC_092798.1 coordinate 1,557,462, forward strand.
CTCTGTGCCAATGACACTAAACCAATTAAAATGACAATTTGGTACGTACGTTTTCTGTTAGCTCTCCAATCAAGGAAAATGGGCCAATATGGGAAATTAGATCAGTCAAAAAGTCACATATTTCCTCCTCAAAATCTTATGTAAAAAACCATTCACTCGGCGGAGAGATCAAAAATAAACTCCTGAAAAGCATTTTCAACAGAAGGTCAAATGGAAGTTAGACTTTGCAAATGCCGAATATTTATTCCTTTTAACCAATGTTAATTGTCAACTTTTACCTCTTGTTTTGGGGTTGATTTATTTTCAGTCTTCCTGTTGAGTGATTTTTTTTTCTTCTCTTCGTGGCATTTTAAATAAAGGGAAAACATGTCACTTAGTGCTTTGATTCATAACTTTATTTAAAGGCTCATCATGAGGATATGACAGTTTCAAGCGCACGAGCAGATTTTGCAGACTATATAGAGCGGTCATCCAGGAATCTACTCTTAGCATTTGCTTGTAACTTAGTTCTCTGCCAAATCTGAAATAGCTGCTTTTTAAAGTAACATCTTTGCCTGTTTTGCATTGGTGATTTTTCTGGAGATATGTTGTTGGCGCTTTTGTATATGTGACAAACATTGTTATTTTTCACATTTCAGAAAGCCCAAACAATGGTTTAAATGCCTCCAAGTAGCATGAGTTCAATGTATTTGTATAATAGAAGTTGACTGCCGAAATAAAATGAAATTTGGACGTATTTATACGAAAGGGAACTAAGCGCCAAATTTCCAAATTTCAGTTTTTAACGGATCTGGATTCTCCATGTAATAGGCTGCTCTCACACGTAAATATGCCCCCAAAATACTAATTTCATCCCCTGGAATCAGCCCCTGAAAAATCGCAAAACAGGGAATCAGCGATTACGAATAAAATCAAAAGGAACTATATGTAATTCCCTTTGATTTAATGCGCTAACCCGGATTCCGAATTAAATCAAAAGGCGCTATCTCCACTTGATTGACGCGCGCGCGGCGAAGCTTGGTGGAAACTTGGTGAAATTTAGTACCGGGGGGTATTTTTGGACGGGAAACTCGAATTTCGGGTCAAATTTTGAAAATTCAGAAATCCAAGATGGCGGACATGGCCTAAAATGCTATCTCGGCCCCTATCCAGCCGATCTTGGTGAAACTTGGTATCAGGGGGTATTTTCGGACGGGAAACTTGAATTTCGGGTCAAATTTTAAAATTTCATAAATTCAAGATGGCGGATGTGGCCTAAAATGTTATCTCCTATTTAAACGCGCATCGCCAAAAAATCCCAGATGTCGTCCCCTGAGTGACGGTCACATATCGACCGTGCGTTCCCTCTGGCTCGATCGATGTCAGTGTGCACTGACATGGACAAGGGGCTTTTAACGAGCGAACAAATTAACGAACCCATCGGAATCACTTAATTTTCATTAAAATCACTGTTAGGTACTTTATTGGAATCGGAACAGTATTTAGAAATTCATGAGTATTAAGAGCGCGCTGGAAGGATTACGTGGTCAAAAGCGTGACCGTCACCTAGGGGTTCGTCAGGCCCCATCTTGACTTCCTCGGAGACGCGAGTTTAAATGGGAGCTCAGAATACGCAACTTCGAACTTGTTTTCCGTGGGTTAATAATGTTTCAAAAAATCGGAGAAAATTCCAGCGAACTGTGCGTACTCAATCCTCCAAAAAAATGCAAAAATTAAAAATTACTGAATAACCTCATTGTTAAAATTTTAAACTCCGATATGGCGGATGTGGCCTTCAACAATAGCTCAATGCCTGAATCGTTTGTGTGAAGTTCGGTATTAGGGGCTCAAAATGACAACAGAAACTGTTTTATTTAGATACGAAAATTTTAACATAGGTAATCAGCACATGAAGGGAATTCACGATCCGACGCTGCTAGGTAAACCACGCACCTCGACGAGGCGGTGTATTGTGAACGTACACGGAGAAAAAAACTTCGTGCGTGGGACCCGAAGTTTAGGTCATATGGATCTGTGAAGTTTTCGGATTGAGCATCTGAACACTTTCGGTCCAGCTGCTGAGGTTTTGATCACACATCTGAAACTTCAGTTCTTACATCTAAAGTACTTCGGTTTTCACATCCGAAAATTTCGGTTCTCACATCCGAAAAACTTCGGTTCTCACACCTGAAGACTTCAGACGTAAGAACTGAAGTTTCAGATGTGTGATCCGAACCTCGACAGCTAGACCTAAAGTGTTCAGATGCTCAATCCGAAAACTTCAGAGATCCATATGACCCAAACTTCGGGTCCCACGCACGAGTTTTTTTCTCCGTGTAGAGTGCCATATATTTAAAGTTTACAAACGTGGAAATTTCCACATCTCATCCACATTGGCAAGATGCAGCGGGAAAGCAGATTGAGGTTAGGTAGGTATATTTGGGCTCCCACCACCTCCGGCCTTCACAACCCGGCCCGTGCGCTTTACGCAGGTTCATTGGCGGCCATTCTAGACGTGTAGTGCGTTTGTTTAAGAAATAGATATCATTTTAAGCCACATCCGCCATCTTGGATTTCTGAATTTTCAAAATTTGACCCGAAATTCGAGTTTCCCGTCCGAAAATACTCCCCGATGCCAAGTTTCACCAAGATCGGCTGGACAGGAGCCGAGATAGCATTTTAGGCCATGTCCGCCATCTTGGATTTCTGAATTTTCAAAATTTGACCCGAAATTCGAGTTTCCCGTCCGAAAATACCCCCTGATACCAAGTTTCACCAAGATCGGCTGGATAGGGGCCGAGATAGCATTTTAGGCCATGTCCGCCATCTTGGATTTCTGAATTTTCAAAATTTGACCCGAAATTCGAGTTTCCCGTCCGAAAATACCCCCTGATACCAAGTTTCACCAAGATCGGCTGGATAGGGGCCGAGATAGCATTTTAGGCCATGTCCGCCATCTTGGATTTCTGAATTTTCAAAATTTGACCCGAAATTCGAGTTTCCCATGCGAAAATACCCCCTAATACCAAGTTTCACCAAGATCGGCTGGATAGGGGCCGAGATAGCATTTTAGGCCATGTCCGCCATCTTGGATTTCTGAATTTTCAAAATTTGACCCGAAATTCGAGTTTCCCGTCCGAAAATACCCCCTGATACCAAGTTTCACCAAGATCGGCTGGATAGGGGCCGAGATAGCATTTTAGGCCATGTCCGCCATCTTGGATTTCTGAATTTTCAAAATTTGACCCGAAATTCGAGTTTCCCGTCCAAAAATACCCCCGGTACTAAATTTCACCAAGTTTCCACCAAGCTTCGCCGCGCGCGCGTCAATCAAGTGATTCAAGTGGAGATAGCGCCTTTTGATTTAATTCGGAATCCGGGTTAGCGCATTAAATCAAATGGACCTACGTGCAAAAATCCCCTATATCTCGCTTAATATGCATTTTTTCCTAATTTTGGCAACGTACGTAATTAGAGGAACTCTTCAGCTTTCAAACAAGCTAAAGTAAACCAAAATCGGTCCATTAGTACGGAAACGCCAATTGTTTTAGTCAAACTTGCTTTACTGAGAAGTTTGGAAATGGCGTTTAGCGCCTTTTCGCATAAATACGTCCATTTAATTCAAACATGAACATTAATTTTCTTGAATTTGAGCTCTTACCGTATCAAATAGATCGAAGACTTTAGACATGAGGAAGTACCAGCCGTAATAGCTGATCTGAATAAAGAATTAAAACTTTTATTATTGATGGTAATCCTGCTAAAAATGGAGCTCATAGGTCTACTTGTAATTAGCCAACGTACGTGTATAGTAGTAGAAATGCCGCTGATCAATTCAATATCTATTCATATTATTAATTAAACTTTTCTTTTCATTTTCTAAGAGTGCTAATTATTCCTGATCAGAAACCTGGTAAAAATGAATCTCCTCGAGGACAAAATTAAAAGGACGATTGCATCTCCAGAGAAAGTTTTAATTTTACTTGATCTGCATAATATGAAAAATCCAAAACTAACAACTTTTCATTTTTCTTTGATGCGAGGATTAGTTGCTGAGATCCTAGACACCGCAGATTCAACGCTTGTCTAAATTCCTAATTATATTAGTTGGGCCTCATATCAATTGACCTAAAAAGAGTAGAGAGATTTAACTGATTCACTTGATTTGTTTTCTCGCACAGACGCGACAGTTTGTAAATGGGATTTCTTTGACATGTGAGCTATACAAAAAAAGGAAAAATTTGCAGAAAAATTAACAGTTCAATTGATAGGACCTCACTTAAACTGATATGCGTACAACAATAACTAAATGTGTTAAAATAAGAAGTGACACTTCAGCATTCTGGCAATTAAAGAAATATTGAAGTGTAGGTACTTAATTATTTAGTAGGTTATTTTCTCAATAACAAAATGAGGCAATACATTGCATTTCGGCTGAGGTATACCCTTATCTGCAAGGGCTTCTTTTCCCATGCGTTAATTTTTACCATGTATGCACTGCAAGTTTTGATAGATCACTCTGTTCGGATTCAAGAAAGACTTTTTTGTGAAGGAGACTGGCGTAAGCAGCTTGGTGCGCTTTTCATCAATCATTGTCGTCGGTATTTTTTCCGACGATTTCACATAGAGTAGAATAAGACTTACGGCGATTGTAAAACGGATTGTCTTCTTTTCAAGGGGCCGGCAAATATGTTTTTGTACGTGAGAGAAAACATCCGGGAAATGTGAGTAGCTGGAATATTTCAGAAGAAAAAACGATAAATAAATCAGTGAAAACAATTTCTAAAATGTCAAAAATTATTTTTTTATGTCTCTCATTGCACTCGAACAATGTGTCTCACAATTTCTATTGATAGAGATATCATACTATATCACTGTCCATGAAAATTCGGGGTAAAACTGGAGTGGAGATATCGGCACCAATGATCAGAGGAATGATATGCAAGCATTTTGACAGAAAAAATACAAAATTCTGAGGTAATAATGATAGATAATTCACGATTTTAAGTATAGTTGTTTCGAGATTCAGCTCTTTGAAATTTTACTTTAGAACGTTCCAGGTTTATATTTTCGGATTAATAGGACCTTTACTCTCCGCCACAAAACTGAAAATTATTTTATGACAGGCAAAAATTAAAATCTAATTTTCATCGCTTATTTGATACAATATTTAGCTAAGGCTCTTTTAAACCTACCAACCACACGAACCATCCGTTCAACATCACTTGAATAAAATTGTACGCTAATGCGAAACCCTTCAGCTTCAGAGGCTTCCTACTCTCCACGAATCCGGGACCCAATTTCAGACAGAGAAAAGCGTATACACCAAGCATTGCCCCAACCGGCCAGAAACTGTCCATCAGAAACCAACCGCTCACAACATCATCTAGAAAAAGGTATTCACAATTAGTTGATGAGAATGAGTCCTTGAAAAATTTCAGACTAATTATCCGTCATTGTTCCAATGATCTGCAGGATAGAACAAATACTTATCTAGTCAGACACTAAACACATATCTCACTTTACGCCTACTAATCGGCGACGATGTGTGAATCTTTTTATATCGTCAACTCAAGCCCCCCTTCAATTCAGCACATAGGCAATAAACCTACCAGAAATCACGAGTAGTTAGTTATCTGTTGGAAATACGAACATGCATCATTCAGCTCGCGCATTCCTTTTATGCGGAACCAGTGGCGAGGCATGAATGATCGATTATGCATATTTCCCCATTTGAAGCTATGGTAGAGAATCGATTATTAAGGTGTTCGCTGCTAACACCGTATATATCGATCCGTTTTAAGGAAGCTTTGGTAAAGAATCGATTATTGAGACGTTCGTTACGAAAACCCTGTTGATCGATTCTTTTCCATAAGTTTAAATGGAAGATCAATCGATAAATCGCAAAGCACGCCACGCCACAGCTTGCCATCGTCTCGACCCCCGACTCGAGTGTACCTTAGTGCTTTGCCTTAGACTGGCGGGCTCGCTTCCCCCTCCCCCTCCCCGCGCAACTCGGAAAATTCGGCGATGGATGTGATGTATTTTATCGTCCACACCAAAGAATCACCAATTTTGTGTGCCGAAAGTACACTTTTGTGGCGTAGGTAATAAGAAACTGAATTACTTGGAACGAATTGGCCACTGATGATATCTATTTTCTCTTGAATCCAGTTGTCCCTGTAATATGATTGCGCCATCGTGCGACGGTGCGAGACAAGTAACCTGAAAATCGATGTCTTCAATGCGATTCTCCTGCCAAACAATCACAACGAAATCCATTAGAAACTCCATGAATCGTGATGGGTCCAGATTTGTCTGGGTCAGTAAGCTCCAATATTCATTTCAACAGAATAACAACTGCATTATTTGAAACTTTCACTCTTGCGTAATGTAATGATTAGAAAATGTCTCACGCTACAATTACGTTTTCATGTTATACATGAAAAAGTCAGTTAAAATGGGAGGCTGAAAGTGAAAATGTAACAAATATAAGATGACTAAAACCGAAGCTTAGATGGGTTGATTCTGCATCTTCGGCGAAAACAACACTGAAGAATCCTAATAATTTACTTTGGGAGAGTATTTCAAATTTAAAGAAAGCGATAACATGAAAATGAGAAAAACACAGTCGAAGTCGTGACAGAATGGGCCTATTGCAAACTTTTGCTAGCGCAAAAATAAGAGTTGCTCACTATCGAAAATGTCTCAAAAATCGCGATAAGTGAATCGGCAAAGTCTGAAATGCACTTCTAACTTCGCAATCTGCGTGAGAAATTCTCGTTTTTTTTTTAAGATTCCCGCTTCAAAAACGATACTACGGTACGGGTGAACATTTCTTTACACGAGTCGTTTCCATCGAACTCCTGCTAATTGTAAGTGGGATGCTACTCAATATTCATCATATGACGGGAAGAGATTCTAACCGATAACAATCGGCGTGTGTACATTCACATTTTCCTTGCGTTGAGACTGATGAGAAATATCCGCCTTGATTGACCTTTTATGCTCCCCTCGACTTACGCCCGAAAGCGTCGGCTATGATGAATATTGTTAAACATCCTATTTAGCAGGGGTTGAATGCAACGACTCCTTTAACAAAATGTCCACCTGTGACGCAGTATCATCTTTGCAGCGGAACCTCAAAAAACGCAAATTCCTTACGCAGATTGTGAAATTAGGGGTGCATTTTAGAATTTGTCGATGCGCTCATTGTGATTTTTAAGACATTTACTATACGAAACAACTCCTAGTTCTGCTCTAGTAAAAGTCTGCAACAGGCCCGTGTTGACAAATCTAGTTGTTTTATGCAATCTACTCCTAATAGATGGTCGAATCAGTTCCTAAACGCATTACACTTATTTTGCTGTAAAACAATATTATTTTTTAAGGGTCGTAGGTGCCGAAAACTCCGAAAAAATTCCATCTCCGGGATGATGACCCCTTTTCGACATTGACGGGCGAACATTATTTGATCAAAAGTATCGGTAAGATGAAGCTCTCTCTCTCTCCTTCCCTCCCCCTTCCCCTCAATTTGCAAGCTCTGGGATTACTTTAATTGGCCTTTCATCCCTACCCAGGTAACACAGTGCGACGAAAATACAAAAAAATTGCCTTTTTTTCATAATTTGGTCAATAAATGTCTATTTTAAACGATAAATAAAATATGGGGTTCTAATCACTCTTTGTCGGATCGCATATACGTTACTGGTCCTCGCTTTATTTTTGGGATCCGAACTTGATATTTTTGAGAACATATTCAATTTTGGATCCATAATGAAATCTAGTACCGAAAGTAGTACTGAAGTACCGATCAACGCGTGCCCCATGTTTGAGAAAGGGAGACAATTTGCAATGCAGTCAAAAACAGAAATTGTCACTTATTCCAATTTTACTGCAGTTAGTTTCAATCAGAGGTGCCCCTTCCGTCGGTGAACAGACAAAAAGCACAACACTCAGGTGCCAGGGCAATAATTCTGTCACGTAATTGTAATTTATTGCGATTTGTACTACTTGTGTGATTAGATCGGAAAATGCATAGTAGTTTATGCAACTAAAAGCTACTAATGCGATATGTATGTATACAGCCGAAATCTGCGTATCTCTGTAAACGACGTTGCAAATCTCTACTCGTGTAGTATTTATTCCGAGAAAAACAAACCAAATTTTTTTCTCGAAATTTTCTGCGAATAATCTTCGCATATTCAAAAAAAAATATTTTTTTTTCTTAAAAAAAATATGACATAATTAATTACATCAGCCAGTAATATAAAAATTAAAGTAAGTACCTTTGACAAAAGTATTATCAACAGTGGCGTGGCGTGAATTGCGATGTATCGATTGTTATGTCATTTAAACCTATGGTAAGTAATCGATTATTGAGGTGTTCGCTGCGAACACCCTGTCTATCGATCCTTTTCCATAGGTTTCAATGGCATAACAATCGATTTATCGCAATTCACGCCACGCCACTGATTATCAATTTCATATATAATTAAATATTTTGAATTGCTGCAGTAGACATACGCTCTTTCCCATTTTAATCATCGATATGTCAATTAACAAATGGACTGCATTTTGCAATTAATAACTACTATTTCAAGTTCATCAAAAAAGCACCAAAGCACCTACCTGCACAGGAAATCTAATAGTACTTATGTCATTTTTGAAATGAGCTAGAAATCGTAGTCTCCTACTTCAAAATGTGGTCCAGATTGATGGACCGAGAAACGAAATAAGGCAGTGCAATATTAAAAGTGCGCTTTCGATCAACTTCTTCAATTGAAACTGACGGGAACATTAAGAAAATGCAAAAATTACCTTAGTAATGTTCGAATAGATGTCAAATATGATGACACACACTAAGTACTTATTCGCGCAGACGATGAGCCGAAATTTCTGTTGAAATTGAAACGAAATGAGTTGAGAAATGAGCTTAATTAATTCAACTGTTAATTTTAGGCATCATCTTGAGGCACATTTTGCGTGACTCCTTCATCAATTGATATAATGTTAGAGATAAAATGAAGAGAGGACGAAATAAATTAAATATGGATTCTCACTAATATATTCATTGAAGTTATTCTCTCGAGCTTCCTTCGAGGACAACTGTGCGGAACCTTCAAACTTTCCCGATCTACTAAAATGTTCAAAAATTACTAAAATAAAAATAAATAAAGAAAAACTATGGGGTAAGTAAGGAAAAAAATAATTGTACATCTTATTTTATGTAACTGGATTTTATTTGTTAACTGCTTATTGTTAGAAGTAGGTTTACTTGCACAGAGGAATCATCGAAAATAGAGCTAGTTCTATACAAACATGACTACAAACCAAGTATAGAATAGGTGATAATGATGTAAATCGACAACAATGAGATGCGAAATATGGTTGAAGATGTTGTACGTTTAAAATAAAACAAAGGATAGAATAAATTTCTGATTCATTCACTTATCGTTTTCGGATAAAAGCTGGCTGACGCAGGAGTTTTGAACAATAAAGCATGAATGATAACAGTATTGTAGATAATTGACAATGATCATACTTAGGAATTTTCAGAATTAAAAGTTTCATGAGGAAAGGAAATCGCACCCCATTTACTCTACCTACTAAGGCACCAGCGGTAAACTTGCTTTATTTTCTTGGAAGCTCCTGATTTTATTAAGTTAGATATAAGCTATTTTTTTGGACCCCAAATGTTTCGTCGAAAATCGCATTACAAAAGCAAAAAAATCTGTGAGGTCAGGAGGAAACATCTGTTATTACTTATTATTGCACCTAAATAATTTAGAGTAACAGTGGGAAAAAATTGGTTTATTTGCAGGGTCGGATTTAGGGAGGTGGCAAATTTTGCAATTTTTTTAAACATGGGTATCAAAAAAATGTATTTCGGATTCAGAAAAAAAATTACGAACGAAAAAAGCCGGCAAAATCTCTCATTTCCCGAGAGTATAAAACTATAGTAATTTCTGACTTTTTCGTCTTTTGCTGGTAAAAGTGCAGCTTTAACTTTCGTACAAAGTATCGAGACTTTATGCTAGTGTGGACAGGGATTTCAAAAAAAAGTGCGCCCAACATGAGTATATAAACGCTTCTTATGCATCCCTTCGGCAGGTCCATATTTGATGATTCTTAATGATGATATAAAACGGACTAGAAAGGGGCGGCAAAATACAGGCGGCCTATGGGCGGCAAATAAGTAAATCCGGCCCTGTAAACAATAATAAAGTTATTTTACGTAGGTAAATCTATATCAACGAAGACACGCTTCGACAATTTGCTCCATTAGAACATCGTTCAAACTCACAAAGTACACTCGTGTACCTCGGCTTTAAACGGGAAAAGGACGTTTCAGAATCGGAAGAGGATTCGTGGTCAATTGATCTGTAGAGGTCATCTCAAATAGAGTGTTTATGCAATTCCGTGAGTGGGGGAGGGGGGGAGGTTTCATTAAGCCGGAATTTCGGGGAATATAATGGAAGATGGAGGGCATCTGAAAAACGGGGTTCTCTATGTCATCTCGGAAAAAGAATTTGGGGTCATTTCTGATTGAAGATTAGGGTTTATCTCAAAAAAAAAGTTAGGGGTCATCTCAAATAGTTCCGAAGAAAGTTCGACTAGATGTAGGGTTAAAAGACACCTGAGATGGATTGAAACCACCTCGTCGCTTGAAAAAGGAACATCGAATCCACATTTTTCTTTATAAGCCCTCGAGATCAACGTCTAACATTTGAATCATTTCCAACATTCTAAGGAGCAACAAATTGAGGAAAAACATGGTGAAATTTCGTTAAGGAACTTTTCAGTCTTTTGCTCAGTCAGTGAGCTTCATATCGGAAACTCCCTATGAATTTGTCTCATCGTCACCTTTCGGCCAAAGTGTCACAAGCACCGTGCGATGTTTAAATTTCCCGCCGCCCTTTTATTTTTTTTACAGGGACATTGTTCGACGAAACTGTCCGAAAATTTCACTGAATTTTCTTTGCGCTGCCGATAAAATTCAGTAAAAGTTTCAAACAGATTCAACCAAGAATTTCTGTGTAAAAAAATAAAATGGCGGCGAATATTTTGTAACGTCGCGTGGCGCTTGTGATACTCTGGCCGGGAGGTGACGTCGACGAGTCACAACCGAAGCGTGTCTTCAAAGTCTAATCAGACGGCCGTGAGGAAAAACAAGCTATAGCCTGTGTCACACTATCAAAACTAGCCATCAAAATATCGAGGTCAGGTGGTGTGATTGGCTAATTCGATGACTTGGACCAATCACAACACTTGACCTTGACATTTTGATAGTGTGACACAGGCTTATGAGGATTTCCACTTGAACCTCAAAACGCATCAGAATTCGTGCTCTCAAAGGCTCACATGTGATGCAGAGTTTTTCCCTACATCCAAAATGGATTCTATTAGATTATTTTCCACGAGGAGAATGGATTCATCTCCTTTTGACAGGGGTCGGTTTCTTTGGGGTTCTTTTGCTGATCTCGGCGCATCTGGGGATGTGCCTCTCGGCGGCCTGCTCGTTGAACTTCCTGCCGCAGTGGGGGCACGGGGTCAGGTGGGAGGTGTCCATCGGGGGTGGCGGCGGCAGGTCAGACAATTTTCCACCCTTCGCCACATGTTCTTGCGCTAATTTGGCCGCTCTTATGTTGTTTATGAATTCCTCGTGCTTTGCTCTCCAGTTGGATTTTTTCGGCGCCTGAAATTATACAAATTCAATATCAAACGAGAGACAACAGATCAGCCATCTTTCAAAGCAATGGTTCACCAGACAAGGCACGAAGTTAAGCATTCTGATACATGTTTCAATGATGTTCATGATACAAAGTTGGAACAATGTAAACAAACCCCAACCCCTACGCTCCTAGTTTGCCCAACTGTAAACAAACAAGATGGCGACAAAGTTCTACAAAGTTCTAGGCGTGATTTTGGACGTGATAGACATTTTTTTATATCCAACTTCTGAATTGAGTTCGGATTTCGGATCGTACTGTGATGGATATTTTGCCGAAAATTAACCTTTGAGTGTGATTATCATTCATACCTCAACCGATAATACGTGTTCCTCTGGGTCGGGTTTGTTTACATTGGGCCGAGTTTGGAGCTCCATGATAGCCTAAAACTGATGAACCAATCAGAGAGCAGCACAGAGATGGCAATATTCTATTCTCCCGTATATAGGTACTCTATCCAAACCGTCTGCATGAACCGTTTCATCAATTTTACCCAGCCATTCTTCAAACTTATTATCTTTACTCTGTTTCTACAGTTTCAATTTAATGCTGCATCATCGTTTCTAATCACTCCAAATATTGTGCGGCCGCTAGTCAGCGCGAAAAGCATATTAGCGCCTGCAGGAGTGCAGGAATACTTCACGCATTGCGCAACACACACGGTCGCTGGTCGGGCGACAAAACATATTAGCGCCTACAAGAGTGCAGGAATACTTCACGCATTGCGCCAAACACATGCGGTCCTTGCGTGAGATGCATATCGACGGTGAAACTACCAGACCCCGTATCTGGCATTGCGACGTCGTAGACTTCCTGTCATACTTCATTTTTTAAATAGAAAACTATTCAACGTCAGCGTTCGGAGGGGGAGGGGGGTCAAAATACGCTGCCGGCGATCGGTTTTTCGCTTAAATCTCAAAAACAAGCAATCTTACGGGAAAATGTCATTGGGCCTTTTATTGAGAGCACAAAATTTCTTATGAGAAACACTATACATTTATTAATTTGTGACTTCCAGTTTTCCAAACCTAGAGTACCTATATACGGGAGAGTATTGCCATCTCAATCCTTTTATTACAGAAAAAGTGTGCTGCTTCTCTGATTGGTCGGCTATCATGGAGCCCCTTTGGACCAATGTAAACAAACCCCAACCCCTCCGCTTTTAGTTTGGCCAACTGTAAACAAACAAGATGGCGAAAAAGTTCTACAAAGTTCTAGTCGGACTTCGGATCGTACTCCGATGGATATTTTGCCGGAAATTAACCTTTGAGTGTGATTATCATTCATTTCTCAGCCGATAATACGTGCTCCTCTGAGTCGGGTTTGTTTACACCGGGCCAACTTTGGAGCTCCATGATATACTGATGAACCAATCGGAGAGCGGCACAGTGATGACAATACTCTCCTGTATACAGGTACTCTACTCGGAACTGGTCGACCAGAACATGGCGCTAGCTCTCCCATTGACATTGCGACTCTATATACCCTATTCTCTTTCCATAAACTGCCGTGCTGAGGAAGAACACCGTATGGACATTCGAGAGTTGCCAAATTTCCTCCGATAAAATGTTTATTTTTGAGGAAAATTATCAATATTTTTCCTGAAATTTTCAGACTTTTTAGATCAAATCACGAACAAAATTATCTGAGAATTGGAAGAAAAATATGCGTAAATTTTTTTGATAATTAGTGATTTGTCAAAGGGAATTTGGCAACGCCTGAAGACTCATACGGCGTTTTTCCTTACCTCGGCAGTATAGGTACCCAGTTGAATGCGTGAAAATCTCACCGGTGGTGTGGGGACCTTGCCGCCCTTCTTGGTCAAGAACTGGGCGGCCTCGGTGCCCTCGAGCCGCTGCTTGACGGGGTCGAAGGCCTTGCGCTTCTTCTTGGTCGTCTTCTGGCAGACCTTCTTGTGGGCGGCGATGCGGTCGGGCGCGAAGCTCCGGAAGCAGATGGGGCACTGCTCCAGGCCGGGGGGCACCGGGCGGCTCTTCGGGTCGAAGTCCGTCGCTGTCCTCGTCCTTGGGCGCCGCCTTCGCTCCCACCCCCGCCCCCGCCCCCGCCCGCGCTGGGGCCTTGGGTTTCAGCGGCGCCGGTTTCACGGCCGGTGGTTTCAGGGATTTGATCACCGGGATCGTCGGTTTGGCTGTCGTCACAGTCTTCGGCGGGCTCAGAGTCGTCGTCGTGATGTTGGGGCGCGGAACTCGCCGGCCCGGAGCTTGGGGTGGAGCTTGCGGCTTTTTCTCCTCTGTGCTCGCCACTTTCGTCAGGCCGCCGATCGGTTTCGGAGGCTGGAGGAAAAAAAGAAAGGACATAAAATGAGGCAAATTCTGTAAATTGGACGTATTTCTGTTAAACGGAACTAAGCGCCATCGGGGGAGGAAGGGAGAGGGGGGCTTGGATTGGCGGGTGTTGCGAAACGCGATGCTCGTTCCGTCCTATATTCGCAATGCTTTTCCATGGCGCTTAGTTCCGGTTGACAGAACGCGCTATCCAGGATTCTGAAATCCTCAAAAGGAACTCAATTTGGCGCTTAGTTCCGTTTAACAGAAATACGTCCAATTGTTTTCTTTATAATTGAACTTCGGTTTTAAAGAGGTATTAGGTCCGAGTAATTCTCTAAATGCATTTAGTACGAAACCTCTTCCACTACAAAGGGAAAAATTCTTGAAGGAGAGAAATGTTTGGATTCTAATGAAGTTCTTTTGGTACCAGAAAAATGTAACTTTGTCACTTTTGACAAAATTTTCTTTGCGTTAAAGACAGGCCCGCCACGGGGGGGGGGGGGGATACTGGGTCTCTGGTACCGGGGCCCAGGCCCCGGAGGAGGCCCGTGTTACCCGTGAAAAACCACTACGAATTCACATGCAACCCTTGTTTCGTAAGAAAAAGTGAAAAATTTACCCTAAAAATTTCGCGAAAAGGTGAATAGATTTCCAGAAAACACGCTCGGGCACTGTAGAATTCTTCTTAAAATTTCAAAGAAATATACTTCTTGGAAAATTTCTATCTATTTTCGAGATTTTCAGTACAGAGGGATATTTTTAGCAACTACGTTTCATTTTCTTCCGTCGTCAGATGCTAAGAGTCTCCAGTCTGGGCATCCTCGACTTCAATGGCTCATGGCTCAACTCCCTTGCCATAGACAAACGAAGGGGGAGTCCAGGGAGGCCTGGCCCTCATTGAACTGAAAATAGTATAATACGCCCCCCGCCCCCCCCCCAAAAAAAAAAAAAAAAATTCCAGATGTTTTGAATGCAACAATTCGCAAGTATTTAGTGCTGAAAGTAGAAAAAAAAACCTAATTATTCCGCAGAAACTGATGGACAAATTCTTTATGGAAACTTCAAAATGCGTCCAATTAGTCGTATAAATTCTAAAATTTCTCGGGGGATGCCCCTCGGATCCCCCCCCCCCTCCGTGCTTGGGGCCCGAACCTTAAAACTGGTACCAGGGCCCGAGATGGGATGTGGCGAGCCTGCATGAAGGCTATTCCCATTTAAATCTTCCGTCATATTAATACGGCGCAATGATACAACTATTTGAACTCTCCGGAATGCGTGAGGTATCATGCCGCATTTGAAGGCGTTTTCAGAACAGCCAAGTTCCGTTATCGGAATCATAGCCGTTTTGCATAGTTCATATTATTTTGTTTCCATTTCTAACCACTTGTTTATTTATAATCCTCCTATAAATATTACCCATTTGCTATATACAATTCTAGCTGGAGCGCACTACAGCTATGCATTCACCACTGCAAAAATGTCAAAGGAAATCGACAAGCACAGCGTGCATGGGGGCTATTTCCATTTAAATCTTCCGTCACATTCTTACGGCGCAATGATACAACTATTTGAACGCTCAGGAATGCGTGAGGTATCACGCCGCATTTGAAGGCGTTTTCAAAACAGCCAAGTTCCGTTATCGGAATGATCGTTTTGCATAGTTCATATTATTTTGTTTCCATTTCTAACCACTTGTTTAATTATAATCCTCCTATAAAAACCACCCATTTGCTAAATACATTTCTAGCTGAGGCGTTCTTAAGCGCATTCATGACTGCAAAAATGTTCCCGGAAATCGAAAAGGTCAGCGTGCATGAAGTCTATTTCAATTGTAATCTTCCGTCTCATTTCTAAGACAAGATCAATCAATTCAAATCAGCCAAGTTCCGATATCCGGATCATCGTTTTGCATAGTTCATATTCTTTTTTTATATTCCGTGCCACTTGTTTATTTTTAGTCCTCGTAGAAAAACCACCCATTTGTAAATACAATTCTAGCTGCAGCGCACTTCAGCTATGCATTCACCACTGCAAAAATTTCAGAGGATATCGACAAGCCCAGCAAGCATGGAGGCTATCTCCATTTAAATCTTCCGTCACATTCTTACGGCGCAATGCTACAACTATTTGAAATCTCCGGAATGCATGAGTTATCACGCCGCATTTGAAGGCGTTTTCAAAACAGCCAAGTTCTGTTATCGGAATAATCGTTTTGCATAGTTCATATTCTATTGTTTTCATTTCTAACCACTTGTTTATTTATAATCCTCCTATAAAAGTTACCCATTTGCTATATACAATTCTAGCTGGAGCGCACTACAGCTATGCATTCACCACTGCAAAAATGTCAAAGGAAATCGCACTCTCAGCGTGCATGGAGGCTATTTCCATTTAAATCTTCCGTCACATTCTTACGGCGCGATGATACAACTATTTGAACGCTCAGGAATGCGTGAGGTATCACGCCGCATTTGAAGGCGTTTCCAAAACAGCCAAGTTCCGATACGATCGGATTATCGTTTTGCATACTTCATATTCTTTTGTTATATTCCGTACCACTCGTCGATTTTTAATCCTCGTAGTAAAAACCACCCATATGCTAAATTCTATTCTAGCTGGAGCGCACTTCGGCTATGCATTCACCACTGCAAAAATGTCAAAGGAAATCGACAAGCCCAGCGTGCATGAAGGAAGAGGAAGAAAACAATTTGGTCGAATTTGGAAAAATCTCTGATCAGTTTTTTAGGTATTTAAACAAATTTTTCAAATGGCGTACTTTTTCTTTCAAAGTGAAGGCTCAACATTTTTTCGAAATTACTTATAAAAATTAGAAATTTTTAATAATACGTCCACTAATATCACAATTTTACATATAGGAAGCATACTCTGCTTGTTTGAGGTACTGCTCCCTATGACGCACAACCGTTGGAGTGAGGCCCTGAGCCCCCTTCCCCCCCATCTCCAAGTGTAATACCCCCCAGAGGCACCTGGTATCCTGATGATTTTCAATCTTAGGTACTGCAACTTGCACCCCCACCTTAATATCCCACCTCATGTAATTTTCTCCCCTTTAATCCCCACTCTTTGCGGACTTGGTTTTGGCCCGTCTGCAAAGAGCTCCTCCGAAAACCCTTCTTTTTTCGGAAGATTTTAAATCGATATAGTAAAATAATAATAATCATGACCATCAAGTGCCTACCTCGATTTTCCTTTTGGGCGAGACTGGTAGGCGGGAAATTCCTCTGGTGATAGCACTGACATCCTTGGTGGGCGACATTTCCCCTTTGTTGGTGGTTATGCCACTCTGAGCATTGAACTCTTCACCGATCCTGTTATCGGGTTTCTTCTCGGAGATGAGCGGTCCGCCGATGTTGGGCAGCTTCGTGAATATCACAGTGTTGATGTTGCTCAGGCCTTGCGTGTCGCCGTTAAGCCCCGGGCTTTTGTTGAAACTGAACTTATCCTGCAGACACCAGCGTTGTGAAGTATTAGAGATTTACAAAGTATTTACTTTAAAAGTATAAATGCATGTCTCACTCATTGGTCGGCTATGTCTTATCGCTGCCTCATCGTGCCTTTGTCAGATGGAATGGACGACATACTGTCAGAAACTTAAGGTTTATCTACAGCTGCGTGAGGTAAGAAATTTCTCCGCGCAGGGGGCGCCACCGCTGTGTTTTAGAGTCCGTACAGCTCCACGAAAGTCCTTGAGCTTTTATGAAAGTTAGGGGAACTTCTGCTTAAATCGAAGAGTCATAAGTTCTAGCCATAACATTCTTCTTCCTATTGACACTAAAAACGACGTAAGAAGAAACTTCTGAAGCTCTTAAATTTGATCCCAGAAAAAAGTAGGGTAAAGCATGATGACCTTGATGTAACCAATCGCGATTGATCGCTCTCAGCAGTTGCAGATATCTCTCTCCCACCATGAGCTGTCTCTCTCGCACTTACAGATATCCCGTAAGAGAAACTGGGATCAAATTGTAGCTTTTATTATTAAACTTTCAAAGCTCGCGTTTGTTTCTAAGGATTCCAGACGTATGCTGCTAGAACTTATGAGTCTTAGAAATTTAAGATATCTATTGTGATATTTAAATAATCACTGATTTCGTAGTCGGATTTTAGCAGCGCGACGTGGTGGATTTTTTCAGAACTACAGCTGAAGATTAACCTTAAAGGGTGCCGTTAGCGTGTCGTGAGTTCAACCTGTCATAGGCACGACAAAGCAGCGATAAGACATAGCCGACCAATCACGCTTCCGCCTTATAACCTATGTCATCTATGTCTACCCGACAAACACAAAATTTCAACAATCAGGCTGCAGCAGAGATATAACATTTCTTATTCCTCGAGTGTTTTAATTTGATAGTGCCGACGGGTTTTCCTACGTCGGTGCTACTATCATTAATGTTAAAGTTAAGTGTCTTTTACCGATTATTGTCCACATCGTCCTTCAGGATGCCGCACTGTGCGCTTGTGCGACACGCGCACAGGCGCCTACAAACCTAACAGCGATACTTCACGCATTGCGCAATGCTTGAAGTATCCCCTTAGGTTTGTAGGCGCCAATGCGCGTTAAGCGTTGGCCGCCCGCCTGCCGCGGCGCGGCGCCTCAAGCAACTATTTCACGACAGAGTTTTTGCACAGAAACAAACGAAATTGAAGGTCCAGCATATTAAGAATGACCGGCATCCTTTACGAGTACGGAGCTTTTCTCTCAAAATAAATCAATATACTGCGGCACAAAAAGAGAGCGTTAGTCCAAAAACTCACCGAGTCCTACCATCCGTATTCAATAACGTTTAGCATAATTTATTGAAACCATTAGAGAAAAAAATAACTCGATTTAGGCAAAAACATTCTTAAGTATGCCATCAAGAAGATTCTGTTTTGAATCAAAAATAAAATCGCTGAATGAAAGCGGGTTTCTGCTTAATGTAACTGACTTTTCTTTTTATATAAGCATATTTTCTTCTTTACGCAGGCATTCTTTTCTTTATCGATTCATAAGGAAATCTTCTCGGCTGTAAAATGCTTGAATCAAAGCACTTTTTCCTCTAATGAAGTTCAAAAATCATGTTAAACGTTATTGAATACAGATATTATAGGACTTAATACGTTTTTCGACTACCGCTCTCTTTTTGTAGTCGTCACTCGATTTAATTTGCAAGGGAACTTCGTGCTTTTGAAAGGTGCCATCAATCATGATACGTTGGATTGCCTTCAATCTCGTATGATACAGTGCCCTTTGCTTCGTGGCGAAATGTGACCGAACTTTCTGTATCATCTCGGTCCAGTTGAAGATTTCGATCTCATGAACTGTAAGTCCGGTTTGAAAACTCGAATAATGAGTCGGTTGTGCTGGTTACAAAATTGTGTTTTGATGGTTTCATCTTACAGATTGGACAAATATTTAGATCCCTTCAAACGTTAAGTTTCCACTCCAATATCAATGGAGATAGCGCTCATTGGGTGAATGGCATCATCCACCGCGTTTCGCTGATTGATGAAATCAAGGTGGAAGAAACCATGGTACGCACAATCCCGCTGGATGACGAAAACGCCTTTTTGATGAGCGGCATTTTCGTCAATACTTGACATAAAAACTTGGGGTTTGGACAGATCCTATTAACTTTTGCTTGTCAATGCGTGGCTACATGATATCAACTAAGATCAGGTCACCATTCAATTTTTTATTCATTTTGTCGTTATTTGCAGCTGAAAGTGAGTCGGTTTTGGCTTGAAACGTTCTAATTTTTAGTGTTTTATGTTATTAGCCTTGTTTACCCATGTTCTTGAACTAATCCTATTGGACGAATTCATGCTAAAAGGAACTATGTGCATAAGGTTGCGTGCAGCAATTCCTTTCAGCATAAATAATGTACGTCCTGTTGCACTTATCAATAAGCTTGAGCTATCAAAAAAACCCTTCTACGACCAGTACAACCAACCCATTTCGTCACCTCCCGGCCAAAGTATCACAAGCGGCATGCGACGTTTCAAAATGTCTGCCACCATTTTAATTTTTTTTACAGAGAAATTGTTCGTTGAATCTGTTTGAAAATTTTACTGAACTTTATTGGCAGAACACAAAAAAAAAAAATCAGTGACATTTGCGGACAGCTTCGTCGAACAATTTCTCTGTAAAAGAAAAAAAATGGCGGCGGGAACTTTTAAACGTTGCATGGCGCTTGTGATCCTTTGGCTGGAGGGTGAAGATTTGATCAAGTCTTTTTCTTCTTCTTCTTCTTCTTCTTCTTCTTCTTCTTCTTGTTTCTTCTTAGAGAGACCCTGAGGCATTTTAAAGCGTGAGTGCCAGTGGCGTGGGCGTGCTTTACGATCTATGGATATTTCCCCATTTGAAGCAGTGGTAAATAATCGATTATTAAGGTGTTGGTTGCGAACACCCTGTTTATCGGTACTTCTCCACAAGTTTAAATGGTAGATGAATCGATATATCGCAAAGCACGCCACGGCACTGCGTGAGTGCACAGGAGTTTTTTTTTTACCTTGAGCCTGAGGTTTGAGTTGATCTCGTCGAGGTTGAGGATGGGGGTGTGTAGGGGGATGGTCTTGGCCTTGACCCCTTTTTTGAGGGGCTCCAACGGGAAGCTCTTGTCCCAGCCGCGGGCGGTGGCGCCGTGACTCTTACTGCGCGGGCATCGCGCTCCTGGAAGAACTGCCCGCACTTTCCCGCCCGTCACTGAGGAATCGCTGAGGGCGCTGTTGATTCGCTCCAAATGCCCCTCGCTCAACCCTAGCGCAAGGTCTTTTTCCAACGGGGGCCGAGTTTCCACCTCTGCCTGAAACATGTTGACAAAATTTAGAATTCTTCCATTTAGGGGAGCCAGACACTTGAAAATTGAAAAAAAAAAAATTTTTTTTCTTTTTTTTTTTCTGGCTAATCTTAATCTCCAACTCCTCACGTTTAATTTCAGACCAAGTTTTACTTGATCCGATGAGTACTTTTAAAGTTTACCTGCGTTTTTAGTGAGGAAGGTTTGCAGATTTTGAAGTCAAAATTACACTAAAACTCAGGTTGCTCGGCCCTCCCTCGCTATGTTCTCTCCTGTTTTAATTCCTCATTTCCCGAAAACTACATTTTTCAGCACTCGATGTACCTTTTTCACAGGATCCACCGAACCGATTTTCAAAAACTTTGTTTTGTTCTAATTCTTGCACTCTCCTGCACATTATTAACATGAGCTTTTCCAAAATTTCGAGCTGGATTTTATTTAATTTGATTTCAAATGTCCAAATTCTATGATTTCTAACAAAAAAAAAATTCAAAAATTCACCAAAATTTCAATTTTTTTAAATTTTAAATAAAACCCATGTAAAAATGTGTTCAAGAGGGTTCAAAGTTCAAAACAAAACAAGAAGAAAAAATCCAACATGAGTATGTTGGAAAAGCGTGCCGAATAACTGAAATGTTGGACAAATACCTCTTATTTTCACGTCTTTGCTTTTTGCATCAATTGGTACTTTTTGCTAAATTTGGGAGAAAATATTGATTCATGAACGTTGAATGTAAATTAATTTTAAAGATTCCGTCCAATTATCTTGATTTTAAGCTGATATGCGGCATTTGCGCACGACCGTGATTTGGGCGAACTGCCGTGCATCGAAATCGCGTTCAGTTAATCTCTTTGGATTTCGAACTGTAACTTCTCTCCTATTCGGCCGATTTGTACAAATGAGGTCTCTTTTTATTTGTACTTCAACGGAAAGTAAAGAAAAACTCGCTAAATAGACGGAAAACAATTTTTGAGAAAATTTGGTGGATCCTGGCATCACGGTGAATGGTTAATCGGTTAATCGCCTCGCCGTCTTTTATTGCCTTGCTCGAAACCGGACACCCAAAGCTATATCGCGAGATAACTGTAGTGGTTTAAGTGGATTTCGGCAGGGGCCATGGTTAGTACATAGTATAATGAGTCACGAGGCTCATCACAGATTGCACTTACAGTGCAAGACGCTCATTGGCTATAGAGTTTTGGCGGGAAAGAAGGTTCTAGAGTTGAGTCCTCCGAGCGTAAGAAAGCTCCTATGAGGTTTCTGTCAAATTGAATAATACGGTTTTGACAGAAAAATGTTCTCAAGGGTTTCCAATTAGCAGTTCATTAGATTTTTTGGTAAAAGACCATCAGGGCTTGACAGTGTAATGGTTCAAAGACAAAGAAACGGGTGCGAGGAAAAAAGTATTTGGACGACCCGTTGAATAGCATTGGTTGATCTGTGTGCTGTACTATGGTACATCCGAGTGATTTCAAAAAGCGAGCCCTACTGGCACGCTTAAAAAAGAGAAGTGATTTTTGTTCAGTAGATCCTGAGGAAAAGGTACAAACGTTAACAGTGGGAAGATAGGGTGTCTGGCTCCCCTTAATTGGACGTATTTCTGCCAAACGGAACCAGAGACAGATAGGAAAGAAAGGGGTTGTGCCAGTTAGTCGAGGACCGTAGGAATGAGTGATGATTATAAAGCGCCAGTGACGTCAGCGACGACGACAGGGACGAGAAGATTCAAGTTGACGACATTTAACTCATGAGACCTGTCCACGACGCTCTCGTTAATACACGCCGATGGCTCATGAGTGCCGCATTCAGTTTGGGTTGGCACATAGTTCCGTTTGACAGAAGCACTCTCATACACGTTTGAAAATTGAAATTCCATGCAAAACACGAATTCGTGCGACAATCATTCCTAAAATAACTCTCACCCTAGATACTTGGACGTATTTCTGTTAAACGGGATCAAAGACAGGTGGAAAAAGAGGGAGTGCGCTCGTCAGTTCCTCGGCCATGAGAATGAATGGGAATTAACAAGCTCCAGTGACGTCAACGCAGGGACGCACACGCACAACTCATGAGCCCTGTCCTGCAACGCTCTTGTCACATGCTTACGGCTCATAAATTAGCATATTCAAGTAGTCGGCGCTTGGTTCCGTTTGATTTAGTGTAAAACCCGGCTTTTCTATTTCCGCGAAAGGAATCACGCCCGCATTCTCATTGTTTCTTGCAGCTCACCACGAGCACTCCCCATCTTTCCCGAACGTCTCTGGTTCCGTTTGGCAGAAATACGTCCAATTTACGTTTTTCAATGCTTCAATTCAAACAGCTACTGCTCATGAGAAAACACAAGTCGATGTGAGCCCACACTGTTTACTAAACGTTACTGTGATGGTCTCTGCAGTATGGAAATATGGCAACCTTTATCACGGTGCCTCGGCTCAGCTGCTGCACGTTGCGTTGTGAACACTTTGAACAACATGAGGCGGGCACGATAGCACATACCGGGTCTGTTTCAATAATACCTGAGGAAGTTCTTTGATTGATTTTTTTTCTATCGACGCTGATCATGAGCCAATGAAATGAACTAGGATAGTCATTCTGCCGTGCTAAGGAAGAACCCGACTTTTCTGGAAAAATTTCGCATATTTTTTTTTCAAGATTTTCAGAAAATTTTGCTTGTAAATTTAATCTGAAATATCTGAAAATATCAAGGGAAAAAAACGAATAACTCTCCTTAAAAAAATGGTTTTATCGGAGGAAATTCGGCAAATCTCGAATGTTCATACGGCGTTTTTCCTTAGGTCGGCAGCATCAATGGTCTCGGTTTCTATCATACTATTTAGTTCCTGTGGCGAGAATGTAATATTTTTCGAGGATTGCACTTTTCAAATAACTCCTTTTCCTGATGTTCGGTTCAATTTACAGAGGCAAGCTCATTGCAAAAAGAATTTGCATCAAAAATTTGCAAAAAAGTCATGAATTTTCCTAAAATATTGAGGGTGGACAACGAGGTCATTGTAAGCTACGCACATATGAGGGCCTTCCCGGCGCGCCCGAACTGGCTTGTTTATTAGTTTCCTGTCTCCATTGAGGAATAAACACTCCCACGGGCCGTGCAAAATTCGGCATAATGAAATTTTCAATAATTACTCCGTAGGTATCACCGTGATCGAAGAAGTTAAGTAAGCTTCCAGTAGATACCGAATGACCAAATATGCACATGAGTTTTTGCCGGCTGTAGCCACTTTTGAGTGGGTACAACATTTTCTACAAGTATACATCACTGTGGAACACGTTCAAAAATTAATTTTATCGACTCCTGGACTAGCTCTGAACCATGATGTCGATGGTTGAAGTCGGGAAATGCTTATAACGTCGTAAAGTATAAAAATCTCCTATTTATTTTATTTATCTAAATAGACTACTAACCAAAATATAGTTTTTAAAATATATATGAGAATATTATTGAATAAAATTTAAAAAATTTGCAAAAAATTTTGGGAAACATCATGATAAATTTCCATTCAAAATATTAAAATTTTCGTCTTGAAAACGAGAGAACTCAAACTGCAACGTCCAACCTTGCAAAACTTCCATTTGTGATCAGATCATTTCCTGGGGAAACTGTTGAGCATACCATTGAAACTTTTCATAGAATTTTTTCTGATTTCACGCAAAAATCATAAAAATTTTGTAAAATCGCAAAAATCAGCAAAAATATCGAAATAGCATCTTGTTCAAAATTGAATTATTTTAAGTCAATTTTGCGACCCTAGAATGGGGTTCACGTCCTCTTATGCGACGAACGACAAAATATGCGGGC